>NC_134020.1:13369250-13669250 GCF_040712315.1 Castanea sativa
CCACCGTTGAGTTTTGAACCCTAAGTAAATTATCTGTGATAAGCCAGAGGAAGGTGAGGATGATGTCAAGTTATCATGCCCCTTATACCCTGGGTGACACACATGCTACAATGGCTAGGACAAAGGGTCAGGATCCCACAAGGGTGAGCTAACCCCCAAAACCCATCCTCAATTCAGATTGCAGTCTATAACTCGCTTGTATGGAGCCGAAATTGCTAGTAATCTCCAGTCAGCCATACAGCGGTGAATTCGTTCTCGAGGCCTTGTACACACTGCCCGTCACACTATAGGAGCTGGCCATGCCCAAATTCGTTACCTTAACCACAAGAAGGGGGATGCCAAAGGCAAGCTATTGACTAGAATGAAATCGTAATGAGGTAGCCGTACTAGAAGGTGTGGCTGGATCACCTCCTTTTCAGGGAGAGCATGTTGAGTATTTTGGTTTGACACTACTTCACACCTAAAAAGAAGCGAGCTATGTCTGGGTTAAACTTGGAGATGGAAGTCTTCTTTTGTTTCTCAACAGTGAAGTAAGACCAAGCTCATAAGCTTATTTCCCTAGGTTGGAACAAGTTGATGGGATCCCTTTTTTTTTGCCCTCATGTCGCCACACAGGAAGGACATAGGAACATAAAAAAGGAAAGAGAGGGATGGGCTTTCTCTCGCTTTTGGCATAGCGGGCCCCGGCGGGAGGCCCGCACGACGGGCTATTAGCTCAGTGGTAGAGCGCGCCCCTGATAATTGCGTCGTTGTGCCTAGGGAACGATAAATTTTTATTTGATATGTTATATATAAAGTTGTTGATTTTGGTTTGGTTTTGAAGTAGAATTTGGGGATTCTATAAATTTTGAAGTTTTAAGTCTTGGGATTTTTAGTATTTACGTCTTAGTAGGTTGACCTTAATTCTTCACCTTAAATGCTTTTTATTTAGGTTCATGTGATTTTTTGTTTTCTTATTAAAAGTTATGATTTTTGGTTGATTAATTATTTGTTTGGATTCAACATAAAAGAAAATGGAATTAGGTATTATAATTTTGATATTATTCCATGTTTTGAATTTTCTATATTTTTATTACTACAAGAAAGTCATATTGCTACTCAAATTTGAAACTTGGTGTGTCTTCCTCATATCATAGTCTTTATTTATATATTTGTAGTTTATATTAGTTTTGAGTGTGTGTGTGTGTATATATAACTATTGAGAGTTTTGTTTTATTAATTTAATAATTGTAAATAACTTTGTAGGTTTCGATAACTATGCACTTGCAACTCAATAATGTTTAATGTTAGAAAACACTTCTAAACTATGGAAAAGTATAGAAGTTAAATATTTTATCATTTTTTTTCAGAGTCAATAATTTTTCTGTGCATCGCACAAGGTAGCAACTAGTTATTTAAAATGAAACAAAGTTTCTCTCCAAACTAGTTTGGAGAGAAACTTTTCAAACTTCTCATATATCTTTTTTTTTTTTCTTTTTTTTTTGTAAATTTTGAAAACCTAAAATTTCATGTTACTTAGGTTCTTAACATGCATATCAAATTTCGTTCAAATTGAATATTATTTACTATTCGATTAATAAACTTATTTTTTATACACAATTTTAGATCATAAAAATTTGAAATTTCAACATTTGTTTGATGAGATAGCAATTGATCTTTGATCTTCTTGAAATTTTACATGCAATCAGAATATAATAAGAAGATGCAATCTAAAGGTTAGATTTTTAAAATTCAAACCCAATATAGAGACATATGAGGAGTTTGTAAAGTTTCCCTCGAAACTAGTTTGGAGAGAAACTTTGTTCTTTAAAATGGGGGTTCCACATCACACAAAAGGTAAGTAGAAAATTTTTTATAGAGCACTCTTCGAATGCAATAATTCCATTTGTAAGCCGCAAATGCAATGATGCAATCTTTCAAAAGAAAATATTAAGGATTAGCTATATTTAAACATCAAATTCCGTATTTGGTCCATCCCACCTTAATTAAAAAAAATGTCCTCGTGCCTATTGCAATAAGACAACATGTTAGGTAGTTTTAGTTTGTATATAATGCTATTAGAGTAAAATTGTATTAATGTGAATTTTTTCTCCCGCATTTTTATGCACTTATACAAGTCTTCCCATTTGGCTCCGTGCCACTATTAATTTGACTACTATCAAGTCAACCATCAAAATCTGGAGGAAGATTTGGCTAGAAGTGCTTCGTAGGGATGACCATTGGTAGGGTATGAGTAGGGTATACCCAGACCCATTACAATTAATTTATCCATGGATACCCAATTTGTATCCATATCCAATTGTTACCCAGTTTGTTTACCCATTGATATCCATATCCTACCCAAACCCAATTTTTATAAAATCACCAAATATGCTCAAAAACCACTAAAAAGACCAAAATATCCTCAAAATCTCTAAAATGAGCAAAATACCCTTGAAACCTCTAAAATGAGCAAAATACCTCTGATATCTCTAAAATCACCAATTATGCTCAAAAACCACTAAAATGACTAAAATATCACAAAATCTCTAAAATTAGCAAAATACCCATGAAATCTCTAAAATGACCAAAATACCCCCAAAATCACCAAATATGCTCAAAAACCACTTAAAATTACCAAAATACCTCCCTTAAACCTAAAAAATGACTAAAATACCCTTGAAACCTAAAAATGACTAAATACCCACGAAACCTAAAAATGTCCAAAATACCCCCAAAACCCATAAATTACAAAAATGCCCCCTAAACCTAAAATATGACCGAAATACCTCTGAAACCTAAAATTTGACTGAAATGCCCCTGAAACTTAAAATTACCAAAATACCCCCGAAACCTAAAAAATGACCGAAATATCCCCGAAGCCTTACTAAAACACCCGTGAAACTTAAAAATTACCAAAATATCATTGAAACCTAAACATTGACTGAAATACCTCGTAAACTTGAAAAATAACCAAAATACCCCCGAAATCTATAAAATGACAAAAATGCCCTTAAAACTTATAAAATGTCTGAAATACCCCCAACCAATAAAATGACCAAAATAAGCCCTAAACCTGTAAAATGGCCAAATACGCCCAAAACCTCTAAAATGACCAAAAATAACCTCAAACCTCTTAAATGACCAAAATACCCTGAAACCTATAAATCGACCAAAACAGCCCTAAACCTCTAAAACAACCAAATACCCTCATAAAATATCTAAAATGACCAAAACACCCTTGGAACCTTTAAAGTGACAAAAATAATCCTAAACCTATAAGATGAGCAAAATACAATTGTAACCTCTTAAATTATGAAAATAGAGGTTTGGGGTATTTTGGATGTTTCGAGGGTATTTTTGTCAAGATTAAAGGTTCTAAGAATATTTCAGTCATTTTGTAGATTTTGAGGGAATTTTGGTAATTTTTTAGGTTTTGGGGTATTTTGGTCATTTTTTAGATTCTAAGGGTATTTCAGCCATTTTTTAGATTAAGGGGGCATTTTTGTCATTTTTAGGTTTTAGGGGTATTTCGGTATTTTTTATATTTTGGGGCCATTTTGGTAATTTTATAGATTTCGGAGGTATTTTGGTAATTTCAAGGTTTCAGGGGAATTTTTTATGTTTAAGGGGTATTTTTGCCATTTTTTAGGTTTTGGGGGTATTTTGGTAATTATTGAAGCTATGGGGGTATTTCGGTCATTTTTTAGGTTTAGGGATCTTTTGGTCATTTTTTAGGTTTCAAGGTTATTTTAGTCATTTTTTAGGGTTGGGTGTATTTTTATCATCTTATAGGTTTTGGGGGCATTTTTTGTCGTTTTGTAGGTTTCGGGGTATTTTGGTAATTTTATAGGTTTCAGATGTATTTTGGTTAGTTTTTAGATTTAGGGGGGTATTTCGGTTATTTTATAGTTTTCAAGGGTATTCTTGTCGTTTTATATGTTTAGGGGGTAGTTTGATAATTTTAAAAATTTCGGGGGGTATTTCAGTCATTTTTTAGGTTTAGAGGATATTTTGGTAATTTTAAATTTATGGGGGGTATTTTGGTCATTTTTAGGTTTCAGGGGGTATTTCGGTAATTTTTCATGTTTCGGGGCTATTTTGGTCATTTTTTAGGTTTAGAGGGTATTTTGGTAATTTTTAGGTTTCGGTCATTTTTAAGGTTTATGGGGTATTTTGGTAATTTTTATTTTTCGGGAGTATTTTGGTCATTTTTTAGGTTTTGAGGGCGTTTCGGTCATTTTTTATGTTTCGGGGATATTTTTGTAATTTTTAGATTTCAGGGGTATTTTGGTCATTTTTTCAATTTAGAGTGCATTTCGGCAATTGTAGGGGATTTTAGGAATAATTTGGTCATTTTCAAGTTTTAGGGGCAATTTGGTAATTATGATTATTGGGTAATTGGGTGGGTTGAGGGTTACCCATAATAATTTGGTTGAGTTGGGTTTGAGTTAGATCTAATTAGTTAAATAGGTAATATCCAAAACCTACCCAAAATATTTGGATAATATCCAAACCCTACTCAATTACCTTATACCCATTGAGAACTAGGTATTACCCATAATAATTGGATCGAGTAGGGTTGGATATCCATTACCCAATGGGTATGGCCATCCCTAGGTGCTTGCAGCATCCTTGAAGGGTTTCGGGTATTGGTGGGCCCTTAAGCATTTTCTAGGATTTCTTTGTGTGTGATATTTCGTGCGTGTTTTTAAAGAATTCAATTGTCTGAATCTTATTCCCAAAACAAAGTGAATCTGCACATGATAAGGTTTGTCACACCAGCTTTCCAACATAGCCGGCTCAATGTATTTTGGGATCTAATGCGACACTTTGAGTGGAGTTTTTTCTTAAATTTAAATAAATATATATATTTTTTCTTTTCTGTCTCCTTTATTACTTTAGAAGTAGCTTACAGATATGTATATTTTTTTTCACAAAAATATTTTTATTTGTTAACAACTAGTGGTAACGTCGACCCCATACAAGAGCATACACGTAATTTTTTTTATTATAAAGAATTAAAGAAATTACCAAAGAGTGAAGGTGGAATTTATTTAAAAAATTAAAACCCTAAGAGATAAGTACAGATGCTGTCCCATGATTACTAAATAATAAAAATAATAAAATAAATCTATGGTCCTATGCTACTCCACGTTCCCACCCAATTTGTTAAATGAATGAATGGAAATGAGTGTTCTACCCACAAAAAAGAAAAAGAAAAAAGAATGAAGATGAGTTTACCTATGTGTTGTGTTAGAATGTGAAGTAATTACAAAGAATAAAATAAAGAGAAAGTGAAACAAAATAGCTTGAATAATGAAAAAGTTGAAGAAAGAAGCAAAGATTCCAAAGAAGTAACAAACTTGAGGATCAGACTCGAGCGATGAGAAGAAGGTTCGAAGCGCAGTAGCTCCAATTTTAAAAAATAAAAATAAAAATAAAAGTCTCTTTTTTATGCTTTAAATAGAGAGTGGGGCAAAATTTCCAGCAATTCGTACAAGAAAAATTGCGGTTTGAGATTGAATAGGTATATATATTTTTTGTCTTTAGATTTTAGTTGTTCACTACAAAAAATACTGGCTATAGTAGCGTTTCATTTTAAAGTTGCATTTCGAAGGATCTATAGTGATGTTTTTAAACACAAGACCTGCTGTGGTGGTTGGAAGGGCCTATAGCGGCGCTTGACAAGCACTGTAAAAGGTCCTGGTCTTACAAGGGGTATCGTATTTTGTCCGGCCCCAATTAACTCGTTAAAATAATGATAAAAATTCAAAAGAAAAGTGAAAATGATGATTTTTTAAGCCAATAAGGGGCAATAAATAAATGTAACACAATTGGGAGGTGAATCAAAAAGTTGCAACAATTTAATCCATTTTGATAATAACTAAGACCAAAAACCCTAACTAGGGATGGTCAAAAAGTTGACCTTTTGATCCGACAGACCAATCAGGCTAAATTTTGGACCATCTCATAGGCCATATTTTTCCCTTTGAAATGATAGTTCACATGCCAAAATCGTACTTACAGATGAGATATCAATAAAACCCCGGAACCCTAATTAAATGTTTCACTTTTTTTTTTCTCAAGTCAAAAAGGCTGTTTTTTTACTGTTTTCTCATAAAAAACTGTACTAATTGAGCAACAATTGGAGCAATCCATTTGAACAAGATTGAATTATGATGTCTTAACTACCTCTAACAATCACAAAAAGGGCTCATTGATATCTGCCACGGATTGGAAGAAATGAATTTTTCAAGAAAACATGTTGTAGAATTTCCTACACTGTCATGTCTATTCCAGACGTGATATCTTAGAAAACCCCTCTCAAAAGTTGTAAGGAAATGAGTTAGCTTCCTTATAACTATACCCATTCTTTATTTCTTAATTCCTTGTAACTTCATACATTATCTATATGATGACGCACAAAAATCATTAGTGAGTTCATCATCTGCACACTCGTCAATTAGGGTACCTAAAGAACAAAAAGGTGTAAAACCTACAGAGAGTACCGGTGGGGTGCTAGCCAAAGACCCTTTAAAGGTTAAGTTAGTGATAGAAGAATCTCTGATAACTCCAAAGTGTAAGAGCTAGGAAATTGTACGCACCTTGGAGAAGATAAGACTTGGTGCTTATGTAGTGGTGTAGAGTTGATTAAGATCCTATGAACGTAGGGTTTTTCCCTGTAGGGAAGATATGGAGTTAATGTTCCAAGATCTTAGGACCTTACTTCCCATATTTGGGGGGTACGAATATGTAGAAGGATCTTTAGGCGTGATGTGCAAGTTCTTTCCATATAGGGAGATATGAGTGGAGAACACATAAATGGTGCGGGGTTAAGTGTAATCCACTGTCGGTATTGGGTAACCTGATGGGTGATTCTATACCTGACAGAAGATATGGGTGAGGGTACATAAGGTGCTTTTGTTGTCACCAGACTAGAAAAGAGACCTACAACTCAAAGGGCATTCTTATCCCAAAGGGTACTTCAAACTTGAAGGTATTTCTAGCCTGAAGGGTAAAAGGACTTAAGAGAATTTCTTAGTGAAGATATTCTCTATTAGCTGCCCCCTATTCCATGTTCATCAAGATAACCGATCAACCGTGGAATATGTTTGGATGCCTTGATCCATCAATGGTTTACCTTGGGGCCCATGCTACTTATGAGGGCAAAATGGTCTTTTATAGTGTGCAAGTGACACGTGGTGTCTTCTGATTGGGTGACATGAACAGTCGCATTGTGATGTCTTAACTACCTCTTACAATCACAAAAAGGGCTCATTGATATCTGCCACGGATTGGAAGAAATGAATTTTTCAAGAAAACATGTTGTAGAATTTCCTACACTGTCATGTCTATTCCAGACGTGATATCTTAGAAAACCCCTCTCAAAAGTTGTAAGGAAATGAGTTAGCTTCCTTATAACTATACCCATTCTTTATTTCTTAATTCCTTGTAACTTCATACATTATCTATATGATGACGCACAAAAATCATTAGTGAGTTCATCATCTGCACACTCGTCAATTAGGGTACCTAAAGAACAAAAAGGTTTAAAACCTACAGAGAGCACCGGTGGGGTGCTAGCCAAAGACCCTCTAAAGGTTAAGTCAGTGATAGAAGAATCTCTGATAACTCCAAAGTGTAAGAGCTAGGAAATTGTACGCACCTTGGAGAAGATAAGACTTGGTGCTTATGTAGTGGTGTAGAGTTGATTAAGATCCTATGAACGTAGGGTTTTTCCCTGTAGGGAAGATATAGAGTTAATGTTCCAAGATCTTAGGACCTTACTTCCCATATTTGGGGGGTACGAATATGTAGAAGGATCTTTAGGCGTGATGTGCAAGTTCTTTCCATATAGGGAGATATGAGTGGAGAACACATAAATGGTGCGGGGTTAAGTGTAATCCACTGTTGGTATTGGGTAACCTGATGGGTGATTCTATACCTGACAGAAGATATGGGTGAGGGTACATAAGGTGCTTTTGTTGTCACCAGACTAGAAAAGAGACCTACAACTCAAAGGGCATTCTTATCCCAAAGGGTACTTCAAACTTGAAGGTATTTCTAGCCTGAAGGGTAAAAGGACTTAAGAGAATTTCTTAGTGAAGATATTCTCTATTAGCTGCCCCTATTCCATGTTCATCAAGATAACCGATCAACCGTGGAATATGTTTGGATGCCTTGATCCATCAATGGTTTACCTTGGGGCCCATGCTACTTATGAGGGCAAAATGGTCTTTTATAGTGTGCAAGTGACACGTGGTGTCTTCTGATTGGGTGACATGAACAGTCGCATTGTGATGTCTTAACTACCTCTTACAATCACAAAAAGGGCTCATTGATATCTGCCACGGATTGGAAGAAATGAATTTTTCAAGAAAACATGTTGTAGAATTTCCTACACTGTCATGTCTATTCCAGACGTGATATCTTAGAAAACCCCTCTCAAAAGTTGTAAGGGAATGAGTTAGCTTCCTTATAACTATACCCATTCTTTATTTCTTAATTCCTTGTAACATCATTCATTATCTATATGATGACGCACAAAAATCATTAGTGAGTTCATCATCTGCACACTCGTCAATTAGGGTACCTAAAGAACAAAAAGGTTTAAAACCTACAGAGAGCACCGGTGGGGTGCTAGCCAAAGACCCTCTAAAGGTTAAGTCAGTGATAGAAGAATCTCTGATAACTCCAAAGTGTAAGAGCTAGGAAATTGTACGCACCTTGGAGAAGATAAGACTTGGTGCTTATGTAGTGGTGTAGAGTTGATTAAGATCCTATGAACGTAGGGTTTTTCCCTGTAGGGAAGATATAGAGTTAATGTTCCAAGATCTTAGGACCTTACTTCCCATATTTGGGGGGTACGAATATGTAGAAGGATCTTTAGGCGTGATGTGCAAGTTCTTTCCATATAGGGAGATATGAGTGGAGAACACATAAATGGTGCGGGGTTAAGTGTAATCCACTGTCGGTATTGGGTAACCTGATGGGTGATTCTATACCTGACAGAAGAAATGGGTGAGGGTACATAAGGTGCCTTTGTTGGCACCAGACTAGAAAAGAGACCTACAACTCAAAGGGAATTCTTATCCCAAAGGGTACTTCAAACCTGAAGGTATTTCTAGCCTGAAGGGTAAAAGGACTTAAGAGAATTTCTTAGTGAAAATATTCTCTATTAGCTGCCCCCTATTCCATGTTCATCAAGAAAACCGATGAACCGTGGAATATGTTAGGATGCCTTGATCCATCAATTGTTTACCTTGGGGCCCATGCTACTTATGAGGGAAAAATGGTCTTTTATAGTGTGCAAGTGACACGTGGTGTCTTCTGATTGGGTGACATGAACAGTCACATTGTGATGTCTTAACTACCTCTTACAATCACAAAAAGGGCTCATTGATATCTGCCACGGATTGGAAGAAATGAATTTTTCAAGAAAACATGTTGTAGAATTTCCTACACTGTCATGTCTATTCCAGACGTGATATCTTAGAAAACCCCTCTCAAAAGTTGTAAGGGAATGAGTTAACTTCCTTATAACTATACCCATTCTTTATTTCTTAATTCCTTGTAACATCATTCATTATCTATATGATGACGCACAAAAATCATTAGTGAGTTCATCATCTGAACACTCGTCAATTAGGGTACCTAAAGAACAAAAAGGTGTAAAACCTACAGAAAGCACCGTTGGGGTGCTAGCCAAAGACCCTCTAAAGGTTAAGTCAGTGATAGAAGAATCTCTGATAACTCCAAAGTGTAAGAGCTAGGAAATTGTACGCACCTTGGAGAAGATAAGACTTGGTGCTTATGTAGTGGTGTAGAGTTGATTAAGATCCTATGAACGTAGGGTTTTTCCCTGTAGGGAAGATATGGAGTTAATGTTCCAAGACCTTAGGACCTTACTTCCCATATTTGGGGGGTACGAATATGTAGAAGGATCTTTAGGCGTGATGTGCAAGTTCTTTCCATATAGGGAGATATGAGTGGAGAACACATAAATGGTGCGGGGTTAAGTGTAATCCACTGTTGGTATTGGGTAACCTGATGGGTGATTCTATACCTGACAGAAGAAATGGGTGAGGGTACATAAGGTGCCTTTGTTGTCACCAGACTAGAAAAGAGACCTACAACTCAAAGGGCATTCTTATCCCAAAGGGTACTTCAAACCTGAAGGTATCTCTAGCCTGAAGGGTAAAAGGACTTAAGAGAATTTCTTAGTGAAAATATTCTCTATTAGCTGCCCCTATTCCTTGTTCATCAAGATAACCGATGAACCATGGAATATGTTAGGATGCCTTGATCCATCAATTGTTTACCTTGGGGCCCATGCTACTTATGAGGGAAAAATGGTCTTTTATAGTGTGCAAGTGACACGTGGTGTCTTCTGATTGGGTGACATGAGCAGTCACATTGTTGTTGCCTCTTCGCTTATAAATGGCTCAATGTCCCTATTGACCTTATTATTTACTCTTTTTACTCTCTTACATTATATGGAGCTCTTGTTTTCTCATTGGTTTTTGAGATTGTCTATCCCCTTTAAAGTTGTCGGTTTCGACTGTCCATCCATCACTCTTCAATCGTCATCTCTATTGGGTAAGTTTTTATTCCTTGAATCTTTTTCATTTATTTATTTATAGTTGAGATGGTCATTGGTCCAGTGTTTGGTTATCGTGTGAGTAATTCTTTCATTCATCGCGTGTAGGTGAGATGATGCCAAGTGATAGTGAAGCAATGAGTGAATATTTGTTATTAGTTCGTTTGGATTTGAGCAACAACGAGGTCTCCCTGTCGGGGTACAACTCCATGGCTAATGACTTAGTTAGTTCCTCTAAAAAGGATTCGTTGGCTAATCCATCCACCGAGGATGATGAGATAGCTAGTCTGTCGGCTCATCTATCAAAGAAGGTAGGCAATTCGTCGAGGTAAAATTATAGGGAGTTTGTCCTTCCTAAGATTGGGCAGTGAATACTTTTCCTCCCAAAATGACAAAGGATGTATTTGGAAGGCTCTGCCTTTGCTTCCGAATTCTCGACGACATTCCTATAAGAAGGGCACATAAAAGGGATAATTGTTGCTCGGGCGAGATTGAGGACGTCAATTTTTATGAGGTTGCCTTTATCGTTGGGTTGTGTTTGCCTCTAAGCGAGATTCACCATCAATTAGCAAACCATCTTGGGATATTCATATGCCAAATATCTCCTAATGCAGGAGGATATTTCTTGGGGCAGAAGAATTGTGAGGACATATGAGTAGAGGCCATTGAGGTATCACTCTCGATGAGTTCTTCTACTACTATAAGCCCCAAAAAAATTTGGAGTTGCAGGGTTTCTACAACTTTGTGTGTCACAAGGCGATGTTGAAACTTGTGTCTAACATTCTTGATTGCAATCACGATTGGAAAAGTAGGTATTTCTTCGTCAATGTAAAAGTATAGGTGAAGGTTATGATCATACTTGGGGGATAATGGATAATTTTGGTGATTCATCGGGTGGTTCTTCTCCTTTATTCGTCAATTTACCTTATTCCAAACCTATATGATTTGATATTTCTGTATCCCAAATTTGCTCGACGACATCGCTCGAGTAGGAAAATTTTCTTAAGCACATACTTAAGATCCTAATAAAGGAGAGAGGGTGGAAGAACCTTGTCACACTTGACAATTTACAGGCTTTTGTGGCGGGCATAAACCTTCTGACAAAGCTTGAAGACTCAATGCTTAATCCTAAAATTAGAAGTCACCTTTTTGTCGGTTTGCTCTTTAATAGTTGGCGTGAAAACCTAACCCGTCTGCTTTTTCTTCCTCATTTTTATTTCTGAAATGGATGCTAGAAAAAGGAAGGCCTTAGAGGTGAAGAAGGCGGTTGTAGCCCAAGCTCAGCAAACTAGGGGTTGTTGGCCCCTTTGTCCAAGGTGGGTCGAAAGAGAAAACCCTTGGGCGATGGTGACCACCCTTCTAAGAAATCGTTGAACTCTTCCAACTGTCTGGACTTGGTGGAGATGGTCCAAAAGACTCTTGTGCCTCTACACCATGGCAAAGGTAAGGGTTTTATGATCATAGGTGGGCCCAACGTTCCCCTTTATGTCTCTCTCTTGGTGAAGAATAGGAACTTCGCAGTGGAGAAGGTTCAATAGCTTGTTGGGAATGAGAACCTTGAGGAATTCTTTAAGCATCAGATGGAGGCTTTTGGCAATGCCGGCCTTTATGACTTAACAAGGGTGAGTTGTATCTAAGTTCATTGTCGACCTTCTACTTTCATTTAAGATTCTGAACACTTGTTTTATCTTCAGGCCTTGGTGAGAATGAGCGCCCTCCAAATTAGGTGTGCGGCCAAACTGCTTGAAAGCTAGCTAGGATTCGGATGGGGAGAAGATCGCCTAATATAGGGAGGTCATGCAAACCCTGAATGCCGAAATTAAGGCGCTAAAGGCCTGAATTGTCAAGTTAGAGGGAAGCACCCATTAGGTTGGAGAGTTGACGAAAGAAAACTCCAACCTAGTGACGAAGTTGGCTGCTTTTCGTGAGCATGTGGATAATGCCAAGGCCGATGCTATGGCTGAATTTCAATCGTCCTAACCTTACATTGATGAGTTAGGGGATCAATTTGCCGAAGGCTTCCACCATTTCTATGAGCAAGCTACTCTTCTCTTCCCAAATTCAAGCTTGGACTTTTCCCAGGTCAAGATCAATCTTTTGGTTTCCCAATGACTCCAAGCGGTGGTGAGGTGACTATCGACGATGTGGTTGATCTCGAGGAGAGGGAAGGAGGGGCCAGTTGAGAATGACAGGCAGGTGATAAATAAAGGCCGGGTAGTGACCGATGACCCTCCCACTTAATTTTGTAACTTCAAAACTTCTCTTTCTTTTTCTTTTTTTTTTCTTTTTTTTTTAAAGTAAGTTAAGAATAATTTGGGTGCCTTGTTTTTGGCACAAGTTAAGTACTTGATAGGACTGACGAAGTTAAGCATAGACGAAGCTGCCTTCATGGATGAACATGACCAGTATCCGCGTCATCAGAAAGAGTTAATGCCATTCAATGGTGCCAATAAAGCCCCAACCGTTACGAGACCAGCTGGACGAAGCGGTGGAAATGCATTAAAGTCCATAACTCCACCAGAGACGTTATCAGGGGAGTCATTAACACCCCAACGGCTATAATCCCCAAGGGTATATAAAACCCTCACAACACCAACACAAGGTATAGAGACAGCATCACAACTTGAACTAATTTATTCTTGATATTTCGATTATTGCCTTCTTTCATACTGACTTTGCCATCGGAGGCGTTGTGGCAGGCACCACACCGGTGACCACTTGAATAAGTTCTTGCTCCCGCAGTTTGTCGTAGCATCGCAGGAACCATCCGGACGAATCCCGCAGAAACCGACGAGATATCGCTTCATCGCTTGGCGCCGTCTGGGAACGACTTTCTCATAAAACAAGAACGTGGTTCCTACTAAATTTCCGATGGAATCCAACCAGACTCGCCGGCCTTGGCACAAAGAAGTCCGAAATCTCGCGGCCACCGTCGAAGAACTTACTGCATTTAATCAAGAGATGAGACAGAGGTTACAGCAAGAAGAGAACCGGTTAAGAGCTGTCCAAGAGGACGAAGGGGATAGCCATGGAAGAAGTGACTGACGGAGAACGGTAACCCTAGAGGAACAGCATTCCGACATCCTCCAAGAGATGAGAAAGGAGATGGATGAATTAAGAAATGCCATCAAAGAAAAGACCGATCAAAGCCTGGATAAAATGGTCAGAGCGACGGACTCCCCTTTTACCATGGCAGTCTTAGAACGACCGGTACCAGCGAAATTTCGGCTGCCTCAGGTCGAGCCTTTTGACGGGCTCAAGGATCCCTAAGATCACCTTAACACCTTCAAGACGACCTTAGGCCTTCAACAGCCCCCTAATGAGATCATGTGTCGTTCTTTCCCCAGTACGCTGAAGGGAGCTAGACGAGAGTGGTTCACGAGATTGCCCACTTCATCCATCGACAACTTTGAGAAATTAAGTAATGCTTTTCTACGCCATTTTGTCGGGGGGCAACGCCCCAAGAGACCAGCGGATCACCTACTCACTATTAAGCAAGGAGAGAGGGAGACCTTGCGGTCGTACGTAAAACGCTTTACTCGAGATACCCTAGAGGTGGACGACGCAGACGATAAGGTCCAGCTGACGACATTTAAAGCAGGGATTAAGTCCAGAGAATTCGTCGTCTCGTTAGCAAAGAATCCGCCCCAGACAATGGCGGAGATGCTATTGAAAGCTCAAAAGTACATGAATGCTGAGGATGCACTGGCGGCCATCGTAGACGAGGAAAAGCCAAAGAAGGAAGGAAGGAAGGAAGATGAACGCAGGGGACAAAAGAGGGAGCGCCCAAGCCGCCGAGGAGGTGACATTGACAAATGAAAAGACGAGAAAGCTCCACGACCGGTAAAATTCACACCTCTAATTATGCCTGTTGACAAGATTTTGACGCAAATCCAGGATCAACACCACCTAAAGTGGCCGAGACCCTTGCACTCGTCACCAAGCGTGCATGACAAAAGCAAATACTACCGATTCCACAAGGATCACGGCCATTACACGGAGGATTGCCGAGACCTGAAAGGACAGATAAAAGAATTGATACGAAAGGGAAAGCTTCAGAAGTACGTAAAAAAGGGGGACTCCAGCAGGTTCAGGGAGGGCGACACGAGCCAATGCGAGTCCTCGTCCAAGAATGAGATTCGCCCATCTCAACCACAAGATGTGATCGGGGAGATAAGCACAATAGCAGGAGGACCTTTCATGGGGGGGTCATACAAGTCCCTCAAGAAAGCATGCCAGAGGCAAGTAAACAGTGTCCATATGGAACCCCTATTGAAGCAAAGACAGACGAACCAGGATATATTCTTCAGCGAAGAGGACGCAAGGGGAGTAAGGCAGCCCCATAATGACCCTCTGGTGATAGCACTCACAATTGAAGGGTTCAACACTAAGAGCATCCTCGTCGACAACGGTAGCTCCGCAGACATCATGTACCTATTGGCCTTCCAACAGTTGAAGCTAGGTCCTGGTAGATTGCGCCCGTTCGAGTCCCCCCTCGTCAGCTTTAGCGGTGACAGAGTATATCCCAAGGGCATTGTGACGCTAAAGGTCACAATAGGCGCCTATCCGAAGCAGCAGACCCGTCATCTGGACTTCTTAGTGGTAGATTGCCCCTCTTCGTACAATGTGATCATTGGGAGACCCACGCTCAACCGGTTGAAAGCAGCAACGTCCACCTACTGCCTAAAGATAAAATTCCCAACTGAAGACGGAATCGGCGAGGTAAAAGGAGACCAAGTTTTGGCCAGAGAATGCTACCAGGCCGTGTTGGCTGCAGGAGAAAACCACACATGGACGATCGAGGGAGAAAAAGAAGACAACATGGAAGCCCTGGAAACGGTGGAACTCGTCGAGGGGGAAAACTCAAAGGTGACGAGGATAGGTACGACCATGAGCCCCGAGATGAGGAATGAACTCGTCCGTTTCCTTAAGAGAAATTTGGACGTATTTGCATGGAGTCACGAAGATATGCTGGGTATACCACGCCAGGTAATCCAGCACGAGTTGAAGACAGACCCCGAGAAAAAACCCGTCCAACAGAAACGACGGGTCTTTGCCCCCGAACGAAACCAAGCAATCACGGAAGAAGTTAGCAGGTTGTTGCAGGCAGACTTCATCCGAGAAGTTTACTATCCCGAATGGCTGGCCAACGTCGTGCTGGTGAAGAAAGCAAATGGAAAGTGGAGAATGTGCGTGGACTTCACAGACCTGAACAAGGCTTGACCGAAGGATAGTTTTCCCCTGCCAAGGATAGATCAGTTGGTAGACTCTACGGCTGGACATAAGTTACTAACATTCATGGATGCATTTTTAGGTTACAACCAGATAAAGATGGCTAAGGAAGATCAGGAAAAAACTGCTTTCATCACAAGCCAAGGACTCTACTACTATAAGGTAATGCCCTTCGGACTGAAGAATGTAGGAGCAACGTACCAGAGACTGGTAAACAAGATGTTCAGCAAGCAAATTGGGAGAAATATGGAGGTATATGTGGACGATATGCTCGTCAAGATCAAAGAAAAGTTGACTCACCTGGATGACCTGGGAGAGACATTTAATACCCTCCGAAAATACCAGATGAAGCTCAATCCTAGTAAGTGTATGTTCGGGGTAGCTTCAGGAAAGTTCTTAGGATTCATGGTATCCCAAAGGGGAATAGAAGCAAATCCGGAGAAGGTGCAAGCAATACTCAGCATGGCATCACCCAAGACCGTCAAAGAAGTCCAAAAGCTCACAGGAAGGATAGCTGCACTCAATAGGTTCATCTCTAAAGCAATAGACAAATGTCTTCCATTTTTCAAAATGTTGAAGCAGGCTTTCTCCTGGACTGACGAATGTGAAGCAGCCTTTCAAGAGCTCAAGCGTTACCTCGGTAGCCCGCCCATCTTGAGTCCCTCAAAAGCAGGGGAAAACCTTTATTTATACCTAGCAGCATCAGCTACCGCCGTCAGTGCAGCCTTAATTCGAGAGGAAGATAAGAAGCAGCTTCCAGTTTACTATGTCAGTCAAGCCTTTCCGGGAGCAGAGGCCAGGTATCCCAGGATTGAGAAGATCGTTTTCGCCCTAATAGTGGCTTCACGAAAGCTACGACCATACTTCGAAGCACACCCTATCCTTGTAATGATGGACCAACCTATCCGAAAATCCATGACCAAGCCTGAAGCAGCTGGGAGAATGGTCCAATGGGTAATTGAACTCAACCAGTTCGACATCGAATACCATCCCAGAATGGCCATCAAGGCGCAAGCTCTGGCAGACTTCATAGCTGAGTTCACCCTTCCAAAAGAGCACGACGGGAAAGATGAGGTGGAATGGTGGACGATTCAGACTGACGGATCGTCAGCCCAAAAGAGGGGAGGAGTAGGGGTCATTATAAACACCCCCAATGGAGAAAAACTCCAATATGGAGTCCAATTAAAATTCCCGGCAACCAACAACGAGGCTGAGTACGAAGGCATACTGACGGGACTGAGACTTGGCAAAGCCCTTGGGATTAAGAACCTGCTTATTCAGAGTGACTCGAAGCTGGCAATAGGGTAGATCCGGGAAGAGTATGAGGCGAAAGAAGAGAGGATGCAGAAGTTCCTCTAGCTGATTAAACATTTAGCCTGTGGGTTCGATAAGTTGGATTTCGTTCGGATCCCGAGAAACCAGAATGCGACGGCAGATGAGGTCGCCAAAATGGCCTCATTCGAAGAAGAACCAACGAACAGTGAAATTCTCATGGAGATTCAAAAACACCCCAGCATCGAAGAAGTCCCAGTATTCTCCATCCAGAACACAGGTGGTTGGATGGAACCGATCGTCTCATATCTTCAAGACGGGCATCTCCCTCGTGACTCAATGGAAGCCAGGAAGATTAAAGCAAGAGCGGCTAGGTTTACAATTTTGAATGATACCTTATACAAAAGAGGGTTTTCCCTGCCTTATCTGAAGTGTCTCGACAAGAAAGAAGCCAAGTACGTCCTTCACAAAATCCACGAAGGGATTTGTGGAGACCATGCCAGGCCTAGATCCCTGGTAAGCAAAGTTATTAGAACAGGATATTTCTGGCCAACCATGCAGGCAGACGCCACAGAGCTCGTCAAGAGGTGCGATAAGTGCCAGAGGTTTGGGAACGTCCAGAGGCTGCCAGCAGAAAAGATGACGACGATTACCTCCCCGTGGCCATTCGCATAATGGGGGATTGATATCGTCGGCCCATTACCCCAGGGAAGAGGACAAGTAAGGTTCCTACTCGTCGCTATCGACTACTTCACTAAATGGGTCGAAGCAGAAGCAATGGCAACAATCACAGAGGAAAGAATCCGTAGCTTCGTGTGGAGAAATATAATTTGCAGGTTCGGGATTCCGCGAACAATTATTTCAGATAATGGCCGACAGTTCGACAGCCAGGGATTTAGGGACTTCTGCTCAGGGCTAGGCATCAAGAATAAATTCTCGTCACCTGGACACCCGCAGTCAAACGGACAAACGGAAGTAACTAATCGAACACTGCTCAGAATCATCAAAGCCGGCTAGACGAAGCTAAGGGTGCGTGACCGGAAGAATTGCCTAATGTCTTGTGGGCCTACAGAACAACGGCAAGAACCCCAACGGGAGAGACGCCTTCCAGGCTCACTTATGGCACTGAAGCGGTAATCCCCGTCGAGGTGGGTATGACCAGCACCAGGTGAGAAGTGTTCCACGAGGAGAACACCGACGACCAACTTTGAATCAATCTAGATTGCTTAGACGAGGTAAGGGATAAGGCCTCGAGCGTGACGATGAAGTACCAACAGAAGATGACTGAATACTATAACAAAAGGGTCAAGCTCAAAAGGCTAGGAATTGGCGACCTCGTCCTACGCAAGGTGACTACTGCAACTAAAAACTCCGCCTATGGGAAGCTCGGTCCCACGTGGGAAGGACCTTACAGAGTCGTGCACTACTCCCGGCAAGGTAGCTATCATTTGGAGACCCTAGACGAACAAAAACTCTCGCGACCCTGGAACATAGAACACTTGAAGAAGTACCACCAACAGATGTAAATCAAGAATGTACCGATTCCTCAAAATTAATGAAATAATGGTTCAAATAATGTGTTCATACAGGTACCGCCAATAGAAAGTCCCGGAGACCCGGTACCAAAAAAAAAAAAAAATTTTGCCTAAGTAATAAGATTCCGCATGGACGGATATACATTACTAACGAAAGCAAAAACAAAAATTTTTTGCCTAAGTAATAAGATTCTGCATGGACGGATGTACATTACTGAGGAAGGCAAAAACAAAAAATTTGCCTAAGTAATAAGATTCCGCATGGACGGATGTACATTACTGACGAAGGCAAAAACAAAAAATTTTTGCCTAAGTAATAAGATTCCGCATGGACGGATGTACATTACTGACGAAGGCAAAAACAAAAAAAAATTGCCTAAGTAATAAGATTCTGCCTGGACGGATGTACATTACTGAGGAAGGCAAAAACAAAAAATTTGCCTAAGTAATAAGATTCCGCATGGACGGATGTACATTACTGACGAAGGCAAAAACAAAAAATTTGCCTAAGTAATAAGATTCCGCATGGACGGATGTACATTACTGACGAAGGCAAAAACAAAAAATTTTTGCCTAAGTAATAAGATTCCGCATGGACGGATGTACATTACTGACGAAGGCAAAAACTAAAAAACGCCTTAGTAAAGGAAAATGCTTAAGTAATCACGTTCCAACCAGATGAACATACATTACTGACGAAGACAGAGGAATTAACATACAGGAGAACATGTGTAAGTAGATACGATGAAAGCCTAAAAACCAAAGGCCATTGTTTATACAAAAAAAAAACCCATAAACACTGGGCTAAAAATGCACATGAAAATTTTTAGATGTCCTGGAAATTGAGCCTTAAAAACATATCAGGCACCTCAAAAAAAAAAAAAAAAAAAAAAAAACAAAGAGAAACTTCTTGATAACAGGTTCAAACATCCGGAGCGGCATTGTCTTCAGCTGGGGCATCGAGGGCAGGGGCATCAACGACGCGAGCATCAGGAATGTCTCTAAGAGCTTCAGCTGCGGCGGCTTGGGCAGCCTCATCAGCAGAAATCTCCCTGTCGACCTCCTCCATATCCAGCGCCTCCAAATCCACCCCGGAAGGATGCTTAATGCAATACCTCCTCAAGAGCTCGAACCCTTTAAAATACCAGCTGAAGAGCACGGAGTTGTACTCCTCAGTCTACTGGAAGCCCTCGATGGCCCTGGAGGCGACGACCTTAATTTTTTCCTTCACGGCTGCGAGCTGCTCATCCTTTTCCAGAACCAGCTGCTGCTCAACCTTAAGGTCGTCACCCAGCTTCTTGACCTCTTCCTGGGATTGGTGAACATCCTCCATCGCGGTTATCAGATCCCTCTTCAGCTTCGAGTTCTCCATCTCCAGGACTTTGATTCGAGAAAGCGAGGACTCGACCTTGGCTTCTTGAGCTAGATACTCCGCTGAAAGATGAACAGTTTCCCCCAACACCTAAAAAAAAAAAAAACATGCGAAGGAATAAATAAGAAGGGGGGCATATATGTAGATGCGTCATGTAAAACAAGTAGGTTACCTGGACGAGCTTATGGATGTGACGACCCATCAACTCATTTGGGGTCAAACCTGAGAACACCTTTAGGTCCTCAGCAGTCACGACCCCATGAGCCCGAGCCGTCGCCAACTTCTCGTTGTCCCAAATAATGGACGAGCAAGCGGCTTCCTTTCCTCTGTCCGATGTACGAGGCCTTTTGGAAGCAGGTGTCGGGATCTCTTCAACCGAGGTGGCCGGAGAAGCCGTCCTCGTCCTCTCGGCACCCGACACCACGGGTGTGGTCGAAGTCGTCGGAGTAACGGAAGAGACTTTCCCTTTTACACGAACCACCTTCTTCCCGAGGTTGGATAAAGGTTCGTCTTTCTTAGATCTCATTTTCTCGTACATACCCTTGTTGACAGGAGGCCTAAGTCCACAAGTAAAAGCGGCCTCATAGAAGCACACTTCACCTGGGAAAAACTGGCAAGCCCTATCATCGTCAGTAGGGCGACGAACACGAACTCGCTCTGGAAACTGAAACCTATCCCTAAACCGACTGACGGCGTCAGAATCTAACCTGCACAGCTCCACGAGGGCATGAAAAGCCCTAACCTCTCTAAAGGTCGAAACGGTTGTATCTCCCTCCATAGGGTCGTCGCCAGACGACAACCCAGTGTCGAGATCACTAGACCTAACTTCAGACATCGATTGCGGCTCCCTCACCAAGCCTTCGAACCAATCGATCGACTCTTGGAGCAATGGAAACAAGTCACCTAAAACAACGCCTAAACTGCTACCCTCAAAAACAAAACCCCTCAAATTGGGAAAAGCGCCCAAAGACCCCCCTAAGCGAGCAAAGAGAAAAGAAATTGAAGGACAAGCTTCCCTAACCTCTAAATTACTGACCATGAACTCCCAGGCTAATAGGAAAATACTAAAATTCCCACAAAAAAGAGGGGGAGAAACAAACAAGAACACAGAAAAAACCAAGAAACAAAAAACCAAAAAGAAATCAGATACTTGCGAAGAAGAAAAAAAGAAGAAGGAAGAAGAAGAAAAAGCTTACCTCAAAGAAGAGAAGCGAGAAGCCCAATAGCCAAGCAAACACCAAACTCGGAAAGAAGCAAAGAAATATACGAAAAGGGTGCTCAGAGGAGATGAACTGAAGTTTGAAAGAAAATGAAAGGTAAAGTACAAAGAAAGGAGTTTAAAAACCAAATGGAGGTGAAAACCGAAAATCGGCGGGAAACCCAAGGGTCAATCCCTCTCCAGCCACATCACGTCACGTGGCCACGACCCACGTAACACCACCACCACGCATTCAATGCGGCACGAAATCCCAAAGGACAAAAAAAAAAAAAAAAACTGTTCGGCTTCCACGATCGTCACCGACGACCACAAAGCCCGGGGGACATCTGATAGGACTGACGAAGTTAAGCATAGATGAAGCTGCCTTCACGGACGAACATGACCAGTATCCGCGTCATCAGAAAGAGTTAATGCCATTCAATGGTGCCAATAAAGCCCCAACCGTTACGAGACCAGCTGGACGAAGCGGTGGAAATGCATTAAAGTCCATAACTCCACCAGAGATGTTATCAGGGGAGTCATTAACACCCCAACGGCTATAATCCCCAAGGGTATATAAAACCCTTGCAACACCAACACAAGGTATAGAGACAGCATCACAACTTGAACTAATTTATTCTTGATATTTCGATTATTGCCTTCTTTCATACTGACTTTGCCATCGGAGGCGTTGTGGCAGGCACCACACCGGTGACCACTTGAATAAGTTCTTGCTCCCGCAGGTTCGTCAGAGTACTGCCAGGAACCATCTGGACGAATCCCAGAGAAACCGACGAGATACTGCTTCATCAGTACTTATTTGGAGTGCCCTGCTTTGACACAAGTTCACATTTGGGAGCCTTCTTCGGGGCACTAATATATGACTTTTTCTGCTTTTACATGTTTGTCAAATATACCTTATGCTTGTTGATTACATACTTGTAGAATATGCCTGTTGATATACCCAACGGGATAATGTTACCTTGTAGGCAAGTATTGGTACTCGTCGGGTTTACCTTGTAGGCTAAGTTGTAAATGCCCATACTTGCAAAATAGGCCAAGAATTGTGGTCCGTCGGGTTTATTTTTGTTTAGTAAGTGATTACTTTGTAGGTAGGATTCATCTTTAATTAAGTGATCAGGTGCTCGTTGGTGTCTTTGGTCGTCTGTCTACCCCGCAAGTAGGACTTGGATTTAAATCAAGGACCAGGCACCCGCCGGTGCCTTGGTTGTCGGTCCATCCCGTAGGTAGCTATTAGTTTAAATAAGGTGATTAGGCCTTTATCGTTGTCCTTAGTCGTCGGTTTACTCCATAGGTATGACTTTAGCTTTCCTTCTTGCTTTTCTATGTAGTCATCTAATAATATCTTAAGAATGATGCCTTTATTTGAAATAGGAGAAATAGAAGATTAAGTACTAGATGGGCACTCTAAAGTTTACTTAGAAAAACTAAATGAAAAGCACAAAACATAGTTCGTAGTTAGTGCACTACTAGTAATATTTTCTCAGGTGCTCGTGATCTAGGGGTGATGTTGATGGAAAATAACATGTTTGTATCGCATACAAAACATACGTAGTGGAAAAATAACGGAACTACTTCATTCATAAATGTTAACATGCACTATTTAAGTTTTAGAATTTAGGAACAAGAGAGTGTACCTTGGAGCAGTGAATTTCAAAAATCGAAGATCAGACGCACTTGGAAACACTTTCAATCTTCACTCCAATTCCACTAACGCCCAAGATGTGTGATCTCTCAATCAGTTTTCCAAGGGAGAATGTCAAAGTATCTAACACTAGCATACACCACTTCACAACAATGTTCTTACAATTCTCTATAAAAAATTCTATATATTTCTCTCTTTGTATCTAACTGATTATCTAATTAGGTTGACCTTTTGGGCCTTTCCAATTGGGCTTAAGTGTATGGCTTGGAGTTGGACCAAAAGGGACCAATAAGACACTAGCTCCAATGGGCCTTGGGCTTTTCTGTCAACTCTTGACAAGTCCTAAGTTACCATTAACTATATTTAATACCACTACATATATATAATTGCACTCTTGGCCTTATTTATAAATTATATCCCAAGACTTTATTGTGTATGCAACCCCTTCATAAAATATTTGTAGTAATACAAAGTTATGAATGTAGACTGCCACTTTGTAAATTACTACATCTAATCTTTGGGTACTCGGTTTAATTCTTTGGGTACTCGGTTTAATCCTTTAAGTTATTCATCATATATTTATGAAATCCAATTTCATAAATATATACTTTAGTAACTTTTTACCAAAGTGGTTAGGCCTAACTCTCTAAATAAGAAACCCATTAAACTTATCTCAAGGGAATATTTTGTATCTCCATTAAGAGACTATGAATTCCATCTTGAGAATATATGTTCCATCAACACTAAATGTGGTCGCCCAACATACTGAGGTTTTGACCGTTACATTAGATCTCACTTATGATATATCAAAGCAACCTACACCTTATGATCAAGTCCATTATTCTCTCAAGATTAAGAGTTCATGCAAATATAAGTCGTGAGTTTATTATTCATTTGACAGTCATTAGAAGAATAATAAATCTTACAGCGGTCCAGTCTAATATGTCTTAACTCTTAAAACATATCAACATACCAACTAGAAATCTCCATTTTCATGATCAAGACAAATCATCTTAGTTGATATGTTATAGTCTTCGTAGATGAAATGCCCAATTTCATCACCGACTACGAACTAAAATTCTGAGTTTACAAAGAACTTGTGATTTATATCTTCTATGACTAAATCACATACTATGCATCTTATGGACTATATGATAATGTCCCAATATTCATGTTACCATTATTTTAGATAATAATAAAAACAACTTTATTAAACACAACATTAAGTCATACATAATGTCGTACATAATAACATACAATAGGATTTAAGGGCACTAATCCTAACAGATGTAGCCTTCATCTGTCAAGTGTCTAGGTGGTAGGTGCCCTTTTCATAGTAGTCGATGACCCTGTAGGGTTATTGCCTGTTGGGGCCTAGCTTGCCTTGCGTAGAATCCTTTGTAGCGGTCATCACCTTCCTCAAGACAAGGTTCCCGATATCAAAGTACCTAGGCTTAACCTTGAGGTTGTAGTGTTTAGCCATTAGGTCTTGGTAGCGGGCTATCTGCTGTTTAACTGTCACCCTTACCTCATCTAGTAAATCTAAGTGTAGGTGTATTCCTTTGTCATTCTTCCCTTCGTTGTGATGAGCTATTCTGTAGCATGCGAGCCTTACTTTTTTTGGAATGACAGCCTTGCTTCCAAGTGCAAGTATGAAAGGTGTCTCACCTGTGGGAGTTTGGGCTGTCATCTTGTTTGCGCACAAGACGCTTGGTAGTTCACCTGGCCGTATCATTTTTGCCCCCTCAAGCCGAGTCTTGATTATCTTGAGCAAAGATCGTTTGAAACTTCTACTTGACCATTGGCTTATGGGTGAGCGGGTGAAGAGTAGTGGTTTTTTATCCCTAACTATTGGCAAAAGTCTCTAAACGCATCATTGTCAAATTACTTTCCATTGTCAAAGATGAAGACTCTTGTGTTACTAAAGTGGCAGACAATGTTCTTCCAGATGAAACTTTTGACATTCTTTTTAGTGATGGTCACTAGTGGTTCTACTTCAACCCATTTGGTGAAGTAATTGATCCCTACAACAAGGAATTTGAGGTACCATGTTGCCATAGGGTGGTAGTATCCTGCTTGCAACTTCTCCAACTTGCCAAGAATGAACACAAATCTAGAAATTGATTTTCTATCATCAATATCAAATTGAAAATTTGAATCTGTATACCCTTGGACAATTAGATCCTCACCACCAAACACCAAGAAATAATGTTTGGTTCTATTTAAATCTTTGAGGATATGTTTCACTGTTGTCCAATGCTCAAAAACTAGATTGGATTGATATCTACTCACAATGCTCACTGTATAACAAATGCCTGGCCTAATGCAAAGCATTGTGTACATGAGACTTCCTACAGCCGAAGCATAAGGACAATTTCTCATTTTCTCTCTCTCTTCTTGTGTTTTAGGACATATTTGATTAGAGAGATGAACTCCATGTCTAAAAGGTGAAATTGCTTTCTTGGAATCTTGCATGCTAAACCTAGCCAATATCTTGTCAATATAATTGACCTGTGAAAGTCCCAATAACCTTTTCTTCCAGTCTCTAAACAATTTGATTCCGAGTATATAGGATGCTTCACCAAGATCTTTCATTGCAAAGTGACTAGATAACCATACTTTTATAGATGACATTGCTTCTACATCATTGTGAATGAGTAGTATGTCATCTACATAAAGAACTAAAAATGAAATAGTGCTCCTACTAACCTTTTTGTAAACACAAGGTGTAGACACTCGATTTTGCACCCATAATTTAATCTTGGAAGATGGCTAGAATGACCATTCATATACCCAAATTTTGAGTTGCATTACATGCATTAATTCATTCATTGCATATCATAAAAATGATCTTGAGATTCTAACAGTCGCGACAATATACCCAATTCCCAAATCGGACCATCGGATTGAAATATAATACATGATCAAGTTTTCACGGTTTGCATGCGTTTTGTTAGGGTGAAACCGATCACACATGATTAATTTAAATTAATTCTAATTGGTTAAAAAATTAAAATTAATTTAATAATTTTGTGATTGGTTGTTGGGTAGTTTCAAAAATAGGACTGGTTGCATGGGAGTAAAGTTGATAATAAGATAACAAAAATAGGCTTGTAGCCTTCTTCTTCTTCTTACCCTTGCCTTTCGACTTAGGTTGAGAAGTAGAAGCTTCACCCACATTGGCTTCAACACTAGAAGTACCAAGGATGCCTTCCGCCACCACCAACTAGTTCATTAATTCAGATAATGAATAAACCTTTTTGTTCATATTATAATTAAGTCTGAATTCCTTGAATGATTTTAGTAGTGACTGGAGTATCATATCCACTTGGGATTCTCCATCAATATCGGCACCTAAAACTTCCAATGTATTCAGATTAGGGATCATCCTAAGACAATGCTCCCTCACTGAAGTACCTTCAGCCATTTTGGCATTGTAAATTTGCCTCATAGTTTCTTGCCTTGCAAAACGGCCTTGCTCACCAAACATCTCCTTCAGACTTAGCATAATGTCCAAAGCTAGTTCTACATCCTGCATTTGATGCTATAGAACATTTAAGATAGATACTAGGATATAGCACTTGGCCATCTCATTAGATTTTTGCCAACGATCATATCACTGTTTTTCTTCATGAGGAGCATCTAATGAAGGAAAGCTAGGACACGGTTGAGTAAGCACATATTTGTGCTCTTCAGCTGTAAGAACAATGTCCAAATTTCTTTTCTAGTCAATATAGTTGGATCCAGTCAGTTTGTTTTGATTAAGAATAGCAACAAGTGGACTAAAAGATGCCATGATAAAATTTGAAAACAATAAACATGAATATAATAAGTAAACTGGACATTATCAATTTAGCATATAAGCATATAGTATGGAATCTTAATAAAACCATAATATAATATATGCAACGACAACTTAATCCCATGTCTATAATTCCTTGGTAGCAAGTTTATTATAAACACTATGACTGATTGAGAACTATTCTCATTATTAGTGCTATCATGATAACTCTTATCATACACTAATAATATGTCGTATTACCTTTGGTCTCTAAGTAATAATGACATAGCTCATTTGGGAGGTTGACATTACACTTAGTCTAGTGTACACAATTATCTAGAATCATGTGTAGCCACATTTCATCTCCCTTTATAGTGTTTAAACTTGTAGTATCATGGAACAATACACTCTCCTTTGGGATCGCGAGACATATATGCCAAGACGAAGTGCTTGTCCACACTACTTTAAACGAGTAAGTTCAATTTTGTAATACTATGAAGTAACCACCCTCCTTTGGGATCGCGAGGCATATACGCCAAGACGAGGTGCTTACCTCACACTACTATGAACCGATAATGAAGGCTGTGAGATCCAACCCTTGTATCTCTCTCCCACTAGATATTTAAAGTTAAAGGTTTTTAATTTGGAAATGATGTGTAATCTAATCACACATAGCCTTGCACTTTTTAAAATTTGAAAATAGTTAGAAAAATTTTGAATTTCCTTCTTTCGATTGATCGAATGTGCCCCTCGATCGGTCAAAAAAATTAAAAAATTCGAACCTGACTATCTGCTTGGCTTGATCGGTACTCGATCGATCAAAAAATAAAATTTGATCGATCGACTAGCAATCGGGTATCAATCGAATCAAGCAAATTGGCCACCAATTCACTCGATCGATTGAAAGTAATTTTCGATTGATCAAAACACGTGAAAATTGAATTTTCCAAAAATTTTCTTGAGGCGTTTTCCACGATTTTTCATGAACAAACAATCATCCTATGAACATGATACATAATGATTGATATCTAAACTGAATTCCATTGATGTTAAAGCCATAAAATTCAATTTAACAAACTTAAATTCAAATTTAAACAACATCATAACATCAATATTAGTTTTTAGCAAACCATAGTTTCAACCAACCATGTAGAAAATCAAATGTATAATCTTCTAACATCATGAAACTATCATTTTGATTCCGAAACTCATAAAACATGTTATGCAATACCAAGTTGAAGACTGCTCTGATACCAATTTTTGGAATAACATGGTTTGTATCTCATACAAAATATACGCAGCGGAAAATTAACGGTTCTACTTCATTCGCAATTGATAACATGCACCATGTAAGTTTCAGAAATTAATAAAAAAAGAGCGTACCTTGAAGCGGTGAATTTCAAAACAAAGATCAGAAGCACTTGGGAACACTTTCAATCTTCACTCCAATTCCACTAATGCCTAAGAAGTGTGGTCTCTCAATTAGTTTCCAAGGGAGAATGAGAGAGTGTCTCACATTCACATACACACCATTTCACAATAGTGTCACACACATATAAAATTCTGTATGTTTCTCCCTTTATATCTAACTAATTATTTAATTGGGCTGGCCTTTTGGGCCTTTCCAATTAGGCTTAAGTGTGTGGCTTGAAGTGGGACCAAAAGGGACCAATAAGACACTAGCTCCAATAGGCCTTGGGCTTTTCTGTCAACTCTTGACAAGTCCAAAGTTACCATTAACTATATTTAATATTACTATATAAATATAGTTGCACTTTAGGCCTTATTTATAAATTATATCCCAAGACTTTATTGTACATGCAACCCCTTTATAAAATATTCGTAGTAATACAAAGTCATAAATGTAGACTGCCATTTTGTAAATTACTACATCTTAATTCCTTGAGTACCCAATTTAATCCTTTAATGTTATTGATCATATATTTATGAAATCCAATTCCATAAATATATACTTTAGTAACTCCTTACTAAAGTGGTTAGGCTTAACATTCTGAATAACCAAACCCATTAAACTTATCTCAAGAGAATATTTTATATTTCCATTAAGAGACTATGAATTCCATCTTGAGAATATATGTTCCATCAATACTAAATGTGGTTGTCCAACATACTGAGATTTTGATCGTGATTTTAGATCTCACTCCTGATATATCAAAGCAACCTACACTTCATGATCAAGTCCATTATCCTATCAGGATTAAGAGTTCATGTAAATAGAAGTCGTGAGTTTATTATTCATTTGACAATTATTAGGAGAATAATAAATCTCACAGCGGTCTAGTTCAATATGTCTTAACTCTTAAAACATATCAACATATCAACTAGAAATCTTCATTTTCATGATCAAGACAAATAATCTTAGTTGATATGTTATAGACTACGAATTAAAATTCTGAGTTTATATAGAACTTGTGATTTATATCTTCTGTGACTAAATCACATAAATCACATACTATGTATCTCATGGACTATATGATAATGTCCAATATTCATGTTACCATCATTTTAGATAATAATAAAAAAAATTTATTAATGACAACATAATATCATGCATAGCATCAGATAATGGAATTTAAAGGCACACATCATAACAATCTCCCACTTGCCCTAAAGACTATTGTGTACTAATCTAACTCCCATCTCCTCCAAATGTGACTCGAAAGTCCTTTGGGGCAAGGCTTTGGTAAAGGGATCTACTAGATTCTTTGTACTATCAATCTTTGCTACTACAATATCTCCACGAGCAATAATGTCTTGAATGATGTGGTACTTTCTCTCTATGTGCTTTCCTTTCTTGTGATTCCTTAGATCATTGGATTATGCAACCGCTCCACTATTGTCACAGAACAATGTGATAGGAACTTGCTCAATTCTCACAACACCAAGATCAAAAAGGAATTTCTTGAGCCAAACAGCTTCCTTTGTTGCTTCGCAAGTAGCAACATATTCAGCTTCCATGGTGGAGTCAGCAATACAAGAATGGTTAACACTCCTCCAACTTATGGCTCCACCTCCCAAGGTGAAAACTCAACCTAAAGTGGATTTTCTGAAATCAAGATGAGTTAAACAAGTGGATTCGTGCATTGAATGGAGAGATTGTCGCTACAATACAAGTCCAATTAGGTATTGGGGTAAGGGTTCAACTGTAGGTTGGTATTAGGTACTAGGATTCATTTTACTTATAACCACTTGCGATTGATCATAGTAGATTTTTGGGAGTGGTGACCTTAAATTCACCTGGTGGGGCTTTACCTCGAAGGTTTTCTCCATTCGTAAACAAATCTCTGTGTCAAATTTATTTTCTACCGCATTTAGTTTAATTGGTGATTTGTTTGTACTACCACGCTATTGCATGTTAAATTGACTTAATTAATTAATTAATTTGCCAAGGGGTCAATACATTTTTGACCTATCAGATAATATATCTTTACCTAGACATTATATGTGAAGTACCCTTAGAGGGAAAAATCTCTCCACTTCTAGGTATCTAGGAACAATATATTTGTTGTTCCTTTTATTTTGTTGTTCATTTACTTTTTTCATATCTACTTGTTTATTTCTTTCCTTCATTTATATATTGTTCATCCCCATCCCTTTTATTTATTGCACTCTTTATTGTTCCCTTTGTATGTGTATATATATATATATATATATATATATATATATTGTGTTCTTCTCCCTCTCATCACCCTAAAAATGTTTTCTATCTATTTTTCCTAAATGGGCTGCCTAGTGAATGGTGATGGCTTGAAATCCCATTTTTTCTTAGGGAAAGGACCCATAAGGTTTTGTCAAGATTAGAACTTATTTAAGCTAAATCCCAAAAAAAAATTCAATTTTTCCAATGAACCTTTACATTTCAAGCAATTTATTTATCATTTACATTTCAAGCTATTTACTTTTTTTGTCATTTAAATTTCAAGTTAATTATTTTTCTTGTCATTTAAATTCCAAGTCATTTACTTTTCTTGTTATTTAAATTTTAAGCAATTTATTTTTATTTTTTCTAATTACATTCCTTTACTTTTATGCACTTTACTTTCTTGCTTTTTAATTTCTAGCACTTATTTATTCTTATTGCTCTATGTTTTTTTCTCATATACATTGTTGCCATAAAATAATAGTTTGGGTAAAGAAATCTCTAAAGTGTGTGTTTCTAAAAGAAAATGATTTCAAAAAAAAAAAAAAAACTAGTCCTTTAAAAAAAAAATTTTCCGAATATAAGTCCTCTTTTTCTTAAAAAACAAAACCCTAAAAAAGTTTTTCTAAAAAAAATCTCTTTTCTTTCTTTCCAAAAATGATTTTTATTTACTACGTTAAAAAATCTTTTTTTTTTACAACGAAACTCTTTTGAATAGGAAGTTTTTAGAGGAGGTGATTTTTCAACATTTTTTTTTCCTCAAAACTATAAAAATCATGGGATTTTTGGGATCCAAACTTTTTTTTTCTCTGAACATAAAAACCCAAGAAAACTTTTTGAAAATGTTTCTTTAGTTAACTTCTTTTTGTTCAAAAGTGTTTTCCTTATAAAAATGTTTTCAATACAAGATTTCTTCCACAATAAAAGTCACTGGACTTTTAAATCCAAACCTCTTTTCCTTTTAGAAAAACCCATGAAACCTTTCTTAAAACACCCTAAAAAGAGTTTTTTCTTTAAAAAATATCTCTTTTCTTTCTTTCCAATAATGATTTTCTTTTACTACGTTAAAAAGACCTTTTTTTTTTACAACAGAACTCTTTAGAATAAGGAAAGTTTTTAAGAGGAAGTGATTTTTCAACATTTTCTTTTTCCTCAAAAACTTTAAAAAATAATGGAATTTTTTGGGATCCAAACTATTTCTACTCTATAAATTAAAACCCATGGAAACTTTTTGAAATGTTTCTTTACTTAACTTCTTTTTGTTCAAAAGTGTTTTCCTTATAAAAATGTTTTCAATAAAAGATTTATTCCACCATAAAAATCATGGGACTTTTAAATCCAAACCCCTTTTTCTTTAAGGAAAACCCATGAAACTTTTGTCCAACACATTTTATGGAATTACCCTTTTTTTTTCCCAAAAAAAAAAAAATTTTCAAAACAAAGCCTCTTTTCTTAAAACTTTATCATCAAAGTAAAAATTATTGGATTTTTTTTTTTGAAGTTAAACCCTCTTTTTTCAAAAGAAAACCCATGAAAGTTTTTAATTAACTTTTTTTTTTTTCAAAAATCACCTTTTCTTTCTTTTCTCAAAATTGTTATTTTTGCAAAATGGTTTACAAAACAAACTTTAAATTGTCATGAAATTTAAAGTTTGTTGGCATTCATTTTCTCTAAATAAATTTTTTTTCAAAAAACGTTTTTTCAAAAATAAAATTTGTTTTCATAAAGAAACTACCTATTTCAAACTGTGCCTATTCAAAAGAAACTGTTTTCTCAAATTGAAAATAGTTTTTATACTTCCTCTCTTTTAGCCAAAATAATAGTAATACATTTTTTTTTTCCTCACCAAAAATGTTTTTCCAAAACTTCCTTTTTTCTAAAAGTTAACATTTTCAAGAAAAATAGAAACCCTTTTTACAAAAAATGTGCAAACTTGTTTCTTCTTCAAACATATTTAACAATCTTTTTAAAATAATTCATACATCTTCTTTTTAGCATTGTTGTTTACAACTTTTTCTTAGAATTGCAACTTTAGAGATTTGTGCCTATGGTTTAATTTCATTGAACCAATAGCACCAATCAAGCTTACATGATTCTCTCCACTCTTGGTACTAATGTTTCTTTATATTGTGTGTGTGTGTGTGTTTTTTTTTTTTTTTTTTTTTTTTTTTTTTTTTGTGCATGATAAAATGAGAAAAATATGGTGGATGACAACATTGTGCTATTCTTCATACTCTCTTTTACTTTTTTGTTGTAAATAATCATGTTAAATATGTATAGTATATAAATACTTCAATGCTAAATATGTAATAAATAAATATTCACATGCAATTGTATATTATTTTTTGTAACATGGTAAAATGCTTATCACATGCTATATATGTATATATACTTCACATGCTTTGTTTGTAAATAAATCCTTGAAATTATTATTCACAAAAAATGCAAAGTATCTAGTTTCTTCACTAAAAAGATAACTTTAGAATTAAATTGAAATGGGATAATATCCTTTAGATAGGCGGTGTGGGGTGCCTAACACCTTCTCCACGCGTAACCGAACTTTTGAGTCCAAGATCTTTGGTTCAAGACTTTTGGTTTACCTTAATTAATAAACCCCTTAAAATTGTTTTAGTTAATTAGGTAACTTAAAAAGAATTAGACAAATAGGTAACCAATAACACCTAATACGAAATCAATGGTTGGTGGCGATTTTTAAAATAAAAATAAGAAAAAGGGACTCACACTCTCACACACACACCTCACCCTCGAAACACATGCACACAAAAAGTCACGTCGCCAAGGACCCAATGTGCAATAAACCAAAAAAAAAAAAAGGAAAAAAGCCCTAAACAAGCCTTTCTCCCTCATTTTTGCAGTGTCCACAGCTGCTGCAATAGGTCCTGACCTTACAAGGGCCCATAGATAGCGGCGCTTGACAAACATCGCCATAGCCCAAACCCAAAAAAAAAAAAAAATGATGAGCCTATAGCGGCGGTTAAAAAACGCCGCTATAGTCCCTACCTTTAATTAAAACATATAGCAGGCTTTCTCTCTTTCTCTACCCAAATCTCAAGCACTCTCTCCATTCTCTCACTCTTACCGCTGATCCACCCTCATCGTCATTTTAGCACCGACCCTTCCTGATGCCTCACTTCTAATCCACGAAGCCTAGGTTGTGGCCAAATCGATGATGCCGCTTCAGTGGTTCCTTGACCCATTCCCCTTCCCCTTCCCCATTTCCACTCCACTAGCCACCACCGGTCCCCTTCCCTTCCCTTCCCTTCCCTTTCTCCTTTCCCTCCACCTCTCACTCTTAATACCCACAAACTCAAACCCAAAATCTCAAACCCGGTAACTCTCTCTCTCTCTCTCTCTCTCTCTCTCTCTCTCTCTCTATATATATATATATATATATATATTTTGTGTTTTTATTTTTATTTTTATTGGTTTTTTGTTTTGCTTTAGCTTGAAGTTTGGTTTATATTTCCTTAGAATATTGCTACGAACACAAACGCTTACCAAAGTTTTTGTCAGGACGTGTTTAGCTATAAGACTTAGGAATGTTTAGCTTTAAGACATATTGAACTGGACTGCTATGAGATTTATTATTCTCTTAACAATTTATTATTTACATCAACTCTTAATCCTGAAAGAATAATGAACTTGATCATGAAGTGTAGGTTGCTTTGATATATTAGGAGTGAGATCTAATGTCATGATCAAAACCTCAGTGGACAGCCACATTTAGTGTTGATGGAACATATATTCTCAAGATGAAATTCATAATCTCTTAATGGAGATATAAAATATTCCCTTGAGGTAAGTTTAATAGGTTTGGTTATTCAGAGTGTTAGACCTAACTACTTTAATAAGAAGTTACTAAAGTATATATTTATGAAATTGGATTTCATAAATATATGTTGAATAACTTATAGGATTAAACCAGATACTCAAGAATTAAGATGTAGTAATCTTCAAAGTGGCAGTCAACATTCATGACTTTGTATTACTACAAATATTTTAATGAAGGGGTTGCGTGTATAATAAAGTGTTGGGATATAATTTATTAATAAGGCCTAGAGTGCAATTATATTTATATAGTAGTATTAAATATAATTACTGGTAACTTTGGACTTGTCAAGAGTTAACAGGTAAGCCCAAGGTCTATTGGAGCCAAAGTCTTATTTGTTCCCTTTTGGTTCCACTCCAAGCCACATACTAAAGCCCAATTAGATAATCAGTTAATTATAAGGAGAGAAACATACAAAATTAGATAGAGGAATGAAATGGTATGTATGTGAGTGTAATCCACTCTCTTATTCTCCCTTGAACACATACGTGTAAACTGATTGAGAGACCACACTTCTTGGGCGGAAGTGGAATTAGAGTGAAGATTAAAAGTGTTCCCAAGTACTTCTAATCTTTGGTTTTGAGTTTCACTACACCAAGGTACACTCTCTTGTTCTTCAATTTTGAAATTTACATAGTACATGTTATCAATTGCGAATAAAGTAGATCTATTAAATTTCCGCTGCGTATGTTTTGTATGCGATACAACCTATGTTTTTCCCAACAAAAACGTTCCTTGTCTAGTTTGTTAAGCATAGAGCAAGGAGAGAACAAGAGTCTATGTTCTTTTATCAACCGTTTTAATAGAGAAGCCCTATTAGTGGACGAGATGGATGACAAGATCCTCTTAGCAGCCTTTTACAATGGAGTCAGTTCAGACTTGTTCATCCATAAGTTGTATGATCAGGAGCCGCATACGATGGCTGAATTAATACATTCAGCCCAGAGTTTCATGAACGCAGAAGACGTAATCATTACCAAGAAAAAGAAGAAAGATGAACGGCTAGAAAATTGATATATACACCATCTAGAGCAGGACTTTCGTCCAAAGAAAGCCAAAGTAGGGGAGAAAAGAGATCGTGATGGCAAAACAGAAGGATTGTCCTCAGGACAATACTCCAATTACACTCCCTTGAACACTCCACTTGACCAAGTGTTAATGCAGATTAAAGATGATCCATCCTTGAAGTGGCCTGAGAGGATGAAAGGAGATCCTAGCAAGCGGAATAAAAGCAAGTACTATCACTTTCATCGTGATCATGGACATGATACAAACGAATATTATGACTTGAAGTAGCAGATTGAAGTTCTTATCAAACAAGGAAAGTTAACAAATTTCCTTGGGCGAGACCACAAGGACGAGAGACAGCCAATGAAGGGCAAGGCATAGGAACCAGTACGTCCACCGTTTGGAGAAATAAAGATCGTTGTAGGGGGCACGTCAACAGAAAACTCATCCAAAGCCAAGAAGACTTACCTATAAGAAGTTCAGAATGTTTAGATATTTGGGCGACCATCAAGAATGATCAAAGATGATGAGCCAACCATTATTTTCATAGATGAAGATTCAAGACGACTGCACCATCCTTATGATGATGCGATTGTCATTACTTTGACAATTGTAAATTATACAACTAGAAGGGTATTAATAGACAATGGGAGTTCAACAGATATCTTCTACTATCTAGCCTTCTCGCAAATAAGAATTAACAAGAAGTTCCTTCGTCCAGTAAGTGTACCATTGATCAAGTTTAGAGGAATGAAGGTTCTACCAATAGGTATCATCTCCTTACCAGTTGTGGTTGTCTCTTACCCACAACAAATTAATGAGGATGCGAATTTCCTTACTGTAGACTATTCGTCCTCATATAATGCCATCATCAGACGATCAACTTTGAATAGTTGGAGGGCTATAACGTACACCTACCACTTATCAGTCAAGTTTCCAACAGAATATGGCATTGGAGAAGTACAGGGAGATCAGTTAGCTACAAGAGAATGTTACTTAGCAATGCTGGCCATGGACGAGCAGATGCAGACAAGGAACATTGAAGAAATAAGAATGTTGGCTAAACCAATTGAAGTATTAGAAGATGTAACACTGGATGAGTCTAACTCGGAGAAGTTTACCAGGATTGGGACGAGTATGGAGGAGAAGACAAAGCAAGACCTTGTTAGATTCCTTAAAAGAAGCATAAATGTTTTTGCTTAGAGCCATGAAGACATGACTGGGATTGGCCCAAATGTGATTACTCATCGTCTAAATGTATCCCCTTCCTACAAGCATGTTCGTTAGAAGAAGAGAGTGTTTGCCCCAAAATGAGATAATGCCATCAAAGAAGAAGTTGATAAGTTAGTCATTGTGGAATTCATTCGTGAAGTTTACTACCCTGACTGACTAGCCAATGTAGTGATGGTTAAAAAGGCAAATGGCAAATGAAGGATGTGTGTGAATTTCATAGATTTAAACAAGGCATGCCTAAAGGATAGCTATCTTATTCCACACACCAATTAGTTGGTAGACTCAATAGTTGGACACCAGCTATTAAGTTTTATGGATGCATTCTCAGGGTACAGCCAGATCAAGATGGACAAGGCAGACCAAAAGAAAACATCCATCATCACAAGCCAAGGTTTTTTTTTGTTATAAGGTAATGCCATTTGGTTTGAAAAATGCAGGAGCTACCTACCAGAGACTAGTCAACCATATGTTTCATCCACAAATTGGGCGAAATGTTAAAGTGTACACAGACGAAATGTTGGTCAAGAGTGCTAGGAAGACAAAGCATTTGGACTACCTCCAAGAAACTTTTGATACGCTTAGGTGATATAAGATGAAACTGAACCCAAGTAATTGTGCCTTTGGAGTTACATCAGGTAAATTTCTCAGTTTTATGCTTTCACAGAGAAGGATTAAAGCAAACCTTGATAAAATTCAAGCAATATTGAACATGGAGACCCCAAAGAGTATGAAAGACGTCCAGAGCCTCACTGGACGAGCAGCTACCCTTAACAGGTTCATTTCAAAACTACTAACAAGTGTTTACTGTTTTAAATAGTATTAAGGAAGGCATTTGAATGGATGGATGAATGCCAATAAGCATTTGAAGATTTGAAGGCTTATCTCGCTTCAACTCCATTGCTAAGCCCGTCCAAGTCAGGAAAAGAGTTGTATCTCTATCTAGTGGTGTCTCCTCATGTAGTAAGTTCAACCAAGGAAGAAGGAAAAGTACAGAAGCCCATATACTACACCAGCAAAGCTTTAAGGGGAGCTGAAAGAAGGTTTCCGCCTATGGAAGAGCTTGCATTTTCATTTGTGATAGCAGTAAGAAAGCTTAGGCCTTATTTTCAAGCTCATGTAATCAATGTCCTAACAGATCACCCGCTAAAGAAGGCTATGAACAAGCTGGAGGCCACTAGATGACTAATCTAATGGGTAGTGGAACTTAGCGAGTTTGATGTACTGTACAAACCAAGAGAAGCATTAAAAGCTCAATCCTTGTAGACTTTATCATTGAATTCCCTCCAGCTAGTGGGCAGCAAAATGGAGACTAGGGGGAAAAGCAGTGGATCGTTTGTATAGATGTGTCGTCCACATAGCATTAAAAAGGAATTGGAATAGGTCTGCGCTCACTAGAAGAAGATCATCTGGATTATGTAGTCCATCTACAATTCCAAACAACTAATAATGAAGCTAAATATGAAGCCCTGCTTCAGGGCTTGGAATTAGCCAAACCACTTGGAGTAGATTTAGTCCTTGTCTTGGGAGACTCTTAGTTGGTGATTGGCCAAGTGAATGGAACATGAGAAGTAAAGGAAGAACGTATGAAGAAGTACTTGAATAAAGTTAAGCAATGCGTTAAAAGCTTCGCAATAGCCCAGTTCCAACAAATACTACGGTAAGAAAACACAGAAGTCAACATTTTAGCCAAAACGGCATTCGCGGACGAGATAATGGGTGATCAAGTTAAAGTTCGATATATTCCAAGTATAGACAAACTAGAAGTGAATCAAGTAGATGGAGTTACCAACTGGACCATGCCAATTATGTCTTATCTTAAGGACGGAGTTCTTCCTGAAGACAATGAAGAAGCAAAAACGCTAAGGGTAAGGGCAGCAAAGTTTGTCCTTATGGACAAGGTTTCGTATAAAAGGAGTTTCACTCAGCCCTATTTGAGTTGTTTAAATTCAAAAAAGTCTATTTATATCCTAAGAGACGTCCATGAAGGGGCCTGTGAAAGCCATTCAGGGGCCACTTCCATCGTCTATAAGATGGTTCGCACATGATATTACTGGCCGTTTATGCAAGCAAACGCTAAATCTTATGTTAAAGCATGTGATAAGTGTCAAAGGTACAACAACATACCTAGGCAACCATTAAAGTATCTTACTCCAATGGTGACCCTTTGGCCCTTTGCCCAGTGGGGACTTGACATCCTTGGTCCATTTCCCATGGGGATGAGACAAATGAAGTCCTTGGTAGTAGGAATTGATTATTTTAGTAAATGGGTGGAAGTAGAGCCCATGGCAAGAATCACAGAGCGAAATGTCAGAATTTTCATCTAGAAGAACATAATTTGCCGCTTCAGAATTCCTAGGGCGCTAGTCTCAGACAACAGACGTCAATTTGACAATACCCCCTTTAGAGAGTTTTGCGACTAGGTGACAGTAAGGATTCCAACTAGAGGGACTCCTTTTAAATTGGCATATGGAAGTGATGCGGTCATACCTGCCAAGGTCAATCTAACTAGCTACAGGGTGGCTCATTACAACAATAAGGAGAATGAAAAACAGATTTGTCTAAGCCTTGACCTTATGGGCAAGGTGAGGATGGATGTAGAACAGAGGGTGGCTCATTACAAAAACTTGTTAGCTAAGCACCATGATGCACTAGAAAAGCCAAGACAGTTCAACATTGGAGATCTCGTTCTAAAAAAGGTGTCCCTAGCTACTAAGGATCCCGCTCACGGAAAGTTGAGACCTAACTAGAAAGGACCATACAAAGTAATTAATTCCAAAAGGCGCGGTTCATACTACTTGGAGGCCTTCGATGAACGAAAGCTGGAGCACCCATGGAATGTGGAGCATTTGAGGAAGTACTACCAGTGAGGAGGACTTGTTGGGAAGGTTAGCATGGATGAGATTAAAGATTACTAGTGATCACTAGTAGTTTGTGTATGTCATCTTTTAATATTTATGTTTTATAACAGTATTTTATGTTTCTAAGTATTTGAATTCCCTAAATAGCACTAGCTACTAGCGCGTGCTATGGATGATGTCATGAACAAAGTCCCTTTGTATATAAAGTAATTTTTAAATTCCCTAAAAGAAGAACTAAATACTAGCAAGGACAATGTATTTGGACAATGCTATGTACTAAGTTCTTTGATGTCTATGGACGATGTTATGTGTAGTTATTGTATATAAAGTAGCTTGAATTTCCTAATTTAAGTGTTTATGATTTTGTGGAATTAATATTCATATGAAATTAAAGACATTTAAAATCTCTGGATGCAAAGATGTATCGTCATAAGCAATCCTCAAATGAGGAAAAGAAAAATTACCATAAAACCTAAGGTAATAACATCAAGTACAAAGGGAAAGAATAAACACTTCCAGTACATTCATAAAAAAAAAAAAAAATTAAGGACAAAGAAAAGCATGTATGCAACACTCTTTGAGGACAACACGTCCAACCTACAGAATAATCCAAGTTATGGGTAAAAAGAATAGCCAAACAAAATTTCAAAAACAAGTATAAGGACAAGAAAAGTGTTCACATACTTAAAAATAAAGTCCTAACAATGGATGAAGAACACTTGGAATTAAAATTGGCAATAAAGATAAGACTTTTAATATGGATGAAAGCATGTTCATAAATAAAAAAGGGTAGACAACCATCTTCCAAAAACCCTTAAGAGAAATTAAACTTAAAGAAAGGTAATTGTATCAACATTTGTCCGTGAACTTGGACTAGCCAAATGTACTTGTATAATTCTAAATGGTCCAAAACAACAGACCCTTTTAAAAAAAAAATAATAATAAACAAAAAAGAGAGTGAAACAAAAACAAGGAAAACATATAAAGGTGATTACAATTTCTTTTTTATAAACCACTAGGGGCATTATCCCCAGACTTTGGGTCGTCTTCAACATTAATGTCTTCAGAGCTCGTCTAGATAAGAGAGCTCCCAGCAGCAATGTTAAGCTTGATAGGGCTGAAATCCACCTCAAGGAAATGCTCAATCACGTCGATACGAAAGTCTTCAAACCTCGAAGCATAGTTCCTGTCCAAGAGGTCAGTGAACTCGCTGGACGCCTTGAACTCCTTAATAGCTGCTCCTTTGGCCTCTCCTAGAAAGGTGCAGAGCTCGTTGCTTCTCTTTTTCAGATGATCAAGATGAATGTCCTTCTCGACGGCGTCTGCCTTAAGCTTTTGACAAGTTTCTTCAACTCTTTCTCCTCGTCCTCAAGCTTAGCCTTCACCTCAGCCTGACGACTAGACTCTTTCTCCATTTCATGAATCCTTGCCTCCAATCTAACCCTTTCATGGTCCAGCTTGTAAGCTTGTCTGGACGCTGCCATTAACTTTGACATAACCTGTATAAAAAGAATTGGATGTAAGATAAGTGGATGAGTATATCAATTTATGGATGATTCAAGATGAAGAAAATAGGTTGAAGAGATCATGAACTGTGGAACGTTCAAATTCTTTTGCAGACATGTCATAGCAAACAGCAACGTCATCATCAATCACAGCTTGTTGGAACCTTTCCCAGGCAAGACCTTTGTTCTCAAGAAGATTCATAGGAGCACTTTTGGGAGGTTTGGATGGGGTGGTTTTAGGAGGATTGGACGAGTCTAAGTCAAAGATCTGTATAGACGGCTGCTTAGTAGGAGTAAGGGGGACGACAAAGCCAGGTTTGACAACCCCGGATTTGGATGACACATGCTTTGCCTTTTTGTGGGATCGATGACTTGGAAGACTCCCCACATCTATCGTCTTAGACAGAGTCTTCCTTTTATCCCCCTTAGCTGGACGAGGCTAAGAATGAGTCTCTTCTTGCATGGTTTCCTTGTCTACCAAACCATTCCCCTTGTTTTCTTTCATGGTTGCCATTCCTACAAAGAAGAAAAATGTTAGAGTTTAAACGAAGTAAATAATATAAATGCAAAGTAAGAAACTCACGTCTACGCATAGTAAGTTCGTGAGCTAGCACTTCATTAGTTGGTGTAAGCCCTAGATTCCAAGTGGCAAGATGACTTAAGGTAACCAAAGAATGGAAATCTATATTAGTAAACAAACAAGCTTGTTGGACGCACTCAAGGTAGAATCTACATAAAGAAGGTCGTCTTACAACTATAAAAAAATATTAAAAAAAAGGGGTTAGACGAGTGCAACAAAAGACATAAAATAAGAAGTGAAAAGGGACATACCCTCTGGACAAAAATTCCCCATCTCACCAATATAGGGAGGAAATGGATCCTAGCCTACCCTAACAGGGTTTTCATCAGACGTGGGGAAAGACTTGACTAATCTACAATTTGAACCCCCTAGCTGAGAGTTGATAGAAACCTAAAGATTGACTAATTTCAGAAGGTTTGTAATAGTACAGGAACTCGTCCACAATGAGAGGACGGTTCCCATCAAGTACTTTCCTCCACAAAACTTGCATAAAGACGATGAGCCTCCATGCATTGGGATTAAGTTGGTTAATTCCTACACCTAAACTATATTGTATTTCTCTAGCAAAATAATTAAGAGGCAACCTAAGTCCTCTTATAAGATAAGCCTCATATATACGTACCCCAAAATGAGGATGACTACACCATTCACCACTAACGGCCAATGGAGGATTAAGGTCGTTAGGGATTTGGTACCAACTTCTAAGGGAAGTAAGTTTTTTCTTGTCAGTCTTAGAATGGATGCCTACTGCACAGCTATAAACAGTCTCCTCTTCACTTAAAAAGGCAAACAAGGGGGCACTGGTAGATGTACCAGCATGTGATCCAGAAGCCATCCTCATCCTTAACTCCTCTTGGAAGGCCTCCAAAGGAACTTCAAGAACCCTGGACATGTTTCGCTCGTCTGTGGTATTTCCTCCACTACTACTGCTACTACCACTATTGCTAGAACTACTACCACTAGAGCTATCATGATACTCGTCTATCTCCCTATAATTACTGTTGCTAAACGAAGACACTATGATTTCAAACTTTTTGAAAAACTAAAGAAAAACTTAAAGATTAGAAAGAGAGGATACCTGGCTTTAAACGAGGATGACTAAGGATGGAAAAAGACTCCTAGATGAGGCACTGAATGACAAAGGTCAAAGAAAAAAATATAGGAAATGTGAGGGATAGGAGAGGAATTCCAGTATTTATAGGCGACAAACCTACTCATTGGAACAACGCAACCAACCAAAAGGAGCCATGTGGCACCTCCCTCGAAGAACGAAATGACACAACAAGCGAACCTTGAGATTGCACCACGTGTTAGCATTAAGGGTAGGGTCCAGGTAAAAATAAAATCATCATCAAAAGTCAACACAAGGACGAGGGGGCAACTAATGCAGATCAATTAAGGTTAACCCATCCTTGGTTGTTGTCCATGACTTGATCTCATCCAAAGAAAGCAATCTAAGAAAGGCCAAATGCATAAACAATGCCTTCCATTAATAACAAGGAGATCCAGTTTGAGGGAAGTCCTCCATGGATGACTAGATCTATGGACGACTAGATTATACTTTGTAAATTCTATGGAAAATCTTCCACAGGTTCCACATAAAGGAACCACGACACGTTGCTCTTAATACATGGAAGGAATTCCTCATACTTCGCTGCACATATCCCATTTTCTTCATTAACCACCCACATCACCCATGATGGTGGCGGATCCAAACAAGTAGACCCACGACTAACTCTCTATAAAAGGAGCAAACGCCATTCACCCAAGGTAAGTTCTTACCATTTGCTATTTTCCATCCCTGTGTTCTAGAGAGAATAAAAAACACTCACACACAATCATAACTATTTAATGGGGACTATCACCTGCGAGGTATATCATATAACTCTCACATCTCCTAGAAACACGCTTGCAACTATATTTAAAAGCATTTTGATTCTTTTTGCTTTTATATTCTTTGAATATTTTCTTTATGAACATATCATGCATGGGCACATATAGAGAGGGAAGAAATACCCAATTATGTAAGCCAAAACATCACAATTTTGCTATGCCAAAGCACATAGATGTTATACATGATTGGTTGGCTTTAGTGGTAAGATAGTTATTTATGCCTTTCTCTTAGGATTTTCTAGTCCTTCCCGTCAAAAAGAGTGATATGAGTATTAAGTGTAAAAGAGACAAACTAAATCGTACTCATCACAAACACAAGCCCCAAAGCTCACTTGCTTAGTTGTGCATTAAAGTGCTCATATAAGCTACAAGAGATACAAAGTTTAAAAAACTTTGTTTCAATGGCCATCCAAGGTACACAAGTACCAATATACACAAACACCTATTGTTTTTGTTTTTTTTTTCAATTTTTTTTTTATGAAAAACAAATAACGCAAAAACTGAAAAACAACCAAGCAAAAACATAAAGAAACACACAAAGCATAAAACTAGACTTACTTAAAAGCTAGAAAGCAAAACAAACAAGTAATGCATAAGCATAAAGAGAGAGAGAGAGAGAGAGAGAGAGAGAATCACTTTAAGCCTTTTTCCTTCCACACCTTGGAAGGACCTTTCCTTTGTACGAACCTTGGATCTTGAGGAGGGGGGGAAGAATTTAAACCATTCAAGTTCAAAGGAATATGAGGGCCTTGAGAAGATCTCCAAGAGGACCCATAGATGGTGGAAACTGACCTTGACCACTAAATGATAACACACTATTGCTCTGTTGAGTGGCTAACCACTTATAGCAATTTGGACGAGTGTGTCTTGAAGTTCCATAGTGATAACAGAAATGTGGCTACTTAGGTTGAGACTTCTTATTTTTAGCCTTATTGTCTTTCTTAACCCTAGGGGGGGTGCACCTAGAATAAATTTGCCCTTGTCTATGTTCTCACTACCTATTTTAGTTTTAGCTTCATTATTTTCAAGATAATCATTATTAGCAAGTGAGACAAAAACAGTTCTATTAAAAGAGGCAATATGAGAAGAGTTACAGAGTTCATACCCTAAGCCAATTCTATCAGATGCTGATTTTTGGAGGTTCAGCATTTCATCCAGCTTTGCACTGGAAGTCTTTCCCAATTGAGCTCGAACTTGGAACATTTCTGCTTCAAGCTTCTTGGTTCTTTTAGACAAGAAGTTATTCTCAAATCTCAATGCTCCAATGAATTGGTTGGCTTCATCAACCTTGGTAGAGAGCTCATCTCGTTCCAACTCCACTTCATTAAGCTTCTTAGTGGATAGCTTATACAGCTTCTCATGCTTTTCAGACACCTTATATAACTTTGCGTTGGCTGTATGAATGTCATCCTAATCATCCATCTTTTCGAACTTGGATTCCACCAAGTCCTCTTCTTCATCCACTTTTTCTATGATCCCATTAGTAAGAACCAAGTGGCAGTGAAAGCACTCAAGATTCCCTCGTCATCACTGTCATCTAACTCAGTATCAGGTTGTATCACTCAAGGTAGTAGCAAGAGCCTTGCTTTTTCCAATTGACTTGAGATATGTTGGACATTCTTGTTTCATGTGTCCAAAGCCTTGACATCCGAAGCACTTTCGTCCGGAGGGAATATTATATTAACCGCCATCCTTAGCATCCTTCTTCCCTTTGTCTTAACTTTTAAATTGAGAAGAACTGGATTGCTTAAGATCCTTGTCAAAACCTTTCACATTGACATTCTCCATGAACTTCTTGAACTACCTAATGATGTAGGACTTCATCTTATAATCTTCATCATTTGAAGACTCATCAGTTTCATTGCTTTTCACCTTCAGTGCCATACTTTTACTTTTGGCTCCTTTCCCAAGTCTAGTCAAACCTAATTCATAGGTTTGTAAGTTGCCAATCAGCTCTGTCAAAGGAATGGAGTCAATGTCCTTCGATTCTTCAATCGCTGTTATCTTGGCATGAAATCTCTCAAGGAGAGACCTGAGCACCTTTCTCACAACCTTGAGTTCGGGAATAGTTTCCCCAAGATTAAAGACTGAGTTGACTATGTCCTTGAGTTTGGCATATAATTCATCAAATGACTCATCCTCCTCCATCTTGATCTCCTCAAAGCTTGTAGTAAGCCTTTGAAGCTTGGAATCTTTAATGGCCTTAGTTCCTTCATAGGTCGTTTAGAGAATGGTCCATGCCTCCTTTACAGTTTCAGTCGAGGATATTTCCTTAAACTCCTCATTCGTGACCGCATTGAATATGGCGTTCAATGCTTTGCTGTTGAAGTTTGTTGCTTTGATCTTTGCATCATCCCAATCAGCAGGTGCTTCTTTTGGCTTAGTCCAGCCAATCTCCACAGCTTGCCACACTTTCTCATGTAAAGACTGCAAGATAGCTCTCATGCTTACTTTCCAGTATGTATAGTTAGTGTCATCAAATAAAGGAGGTATTATAAGAAACTGTCCTCTATCAATGACAAACAGGGGTCAATAGATCACACATCAAAGATTAAAACCTAATTAGAGTGTGTCTGCTCTGATACCAATTGTTGGGTTAAAATGAATTGACCCCTTGCAAATTAATTAATTATTCAAATTACATGCAATAGCATAGTAGCACAAACAAATCACCAAATAACTAAATGCAGTGAAAAATAAATTTGAAACAGATGATTTGTTTACGAATGGGGAAAACCACCGAGGCAAAACCCCACCAAGTGAATTTAAGGTCACCACTCCTGAGAATCCACTATTATCAATCACAAGCGGTTACAAGTATAAGGATTCTTACCAAACCCTATGGCCTATCCCGAAATACCAACCTATAGTTGAACCCTTACCCCAGTACCCAATTGATCACACATCAAAGATTAAAACCTAATCAGAGTGTGTCTGCTCTGATACCAATTGTTGGGTTAAAATGAATTGACCCCTTGCAAATTAATTAATTATTCAAATTACATGCAATAGCATAGTAGCACAAACAAATCACCAAATAACTAAATGCAGTGAAAAATAAATTTGAAACAGATGATTTGTTTACGAATGGGGAAAACCACCGAGGCAAAACCCCACCAAGTGAATTTAAGGTCACCACTCCTGAGAATCCACTATTATCAATCACAAGCGGTTACAAGTATAAGGATTCTTACCAAACCCTATGGCCTATCCCGAAATACCAACCTATAGTTGAACCCTTACCCCAGTACCCAATTGGACTTGTATTGTAGTGGCAATCTCTTCGTTCAATGCATGAATCCTAGTAAGTGGCTAACCAATGATGCACGGATCCCAGTACGTGATTAACTCACCAACTTGAAGAAGATTGTTGGCTGTAAAGTTCTTCAGTTCATCAACAATGAAGAACAGGAAGCTCCTTGGTAACAAAACCCTTGGTGTAAAGACTCGGTAACTTTTACAAAGAGAATGATGAACTAGGTCACAATATGCATGTATTCTATTTGCATCACCTTGTGACAGCCTTTAAAATAATCCTTATACATGTCTAGGGTTGTGAGAGAAGAAACCCTACACAAATACATAAACATATGTGTGCAATCAGATATGGAAAACCTGATTTCGTAATTCTCGACAGATACAGCTTGTGTCAAGTTTTTGTCGAGCTTCAACATTAAATCTCGATAGAAAAGATTTAGTCGAGACTTTTGTCAAGCTTTAATGAACATCACTTCTTCACTTGTTTCTTGGTCAGACTTGCATGACTTCAATACTTAACTTGAACACTTGTTTCTTAAAGTACTAAACCCATCCTAGATTTACCCAATTACAAGTAAAGTGTGTTTTGTCAAAGGATTAGTCAACTACATAAATATGTCCCTAACAACTTGTTTCATAGTAGCCTTCTTACTTCCTTTGTATATGTTTGTGTTATTAAGGTACTGCATGCAAGAATGCTTAGGAGATGTCATCTACATGTAGTGGAAATTGGACAGGGCTTTTCTCAACTAGGAGGGAGTCAATACCAAGAAACACTAGAATCCCATGCAATGGAGGAAGACAATCCACAACTGCATGTTACGATGATATGACACAACATTCAGGTAGTAACATGTTTTCTAATTCATTCTTCCGTGTATTTACTAATTTTGTTGTGAACATTGTAAAGTAGTTTGTAATGGTGGTTCTCTAGATATAGATGATGCCCTAGCAACGCCTTCTAGTAGTAGGCCTAAAACTTGTGGGTGTACACATTATCTTGATATATGGAATCTTTCGCCAAGAAAAAAGATGTTCTTGGAGGTGAGAAATGAAGGCCAATTGATTGGGGAGAGCGGAGTGAAATGGGTAAGGTGATTGGGCACAATCCCGAATATGTACTATATGTGCCCACTTGTGCCTCCTTATTGGACAGATGTGCCAAAACAGTATAGACGAGAGTGTTGGGCGGAGATTGAGGTAATAGCAACAATAACTTTGGCATGTTGCAGTAATAATTGAAATTATAAGTAGTTGTTCTATATATGAGTAGTTGGACTAATTGTCATTATGCGTAGTTGTACTACTTGTACTAGGATCAACTTTGTCATGTTGTTGACTAAGCGTTTGGTTTCAAAAATGGTGGGTCATCCTTGAGGACAAAGTTAAACCAGACAATCAAGAGGAGTGAGCAATGCAACAACTTGGGAAATTGAGGAGGGGTCACAGGAACAAGTTGAGGGCTGTCCACTATTTGGAGGGGATGTCGAAAAAGGATGTGTTGTGAAGTCCACCAGAGACTGTTAATAGAGAACAGTGGAGCAAGTTGGTAGATTACTGGTTTGACGAGGATATACACATACTAATAATTTCTTCCTCGCTATGATTCATGGTAGTAACTATTTGATTTGTTGGACTTTACTTAGTATATTATATTATTGATGTTGTTTGGTAATCATTTGCGAGAATGCATTCGTAGACATTGGAAGGGAAGAACAAAGCCAACCATGGTCTCCAACATGAAATACCTATGACTGGACCCAAAAGTTACGCACATCACATTGCTATCATGGTATGAACCAAGGAAGTCAATACCGTATTGGAGACTGTACCGGTTTGGCCAGCGGTACGATATATTTTGAATACCGGTCAATACCGATGTACCGTTTCGGATTTATCGCTAAGTATTAAATATATATATATATAGATATATTAATTGTATATCCATTAGTCAAGGCTCATATAATTTGTTTATAATATTTAAAATTATCAACTCATATCTTATTTAATAATTTAAACTCTAGCTAAAATGTTAATTCATTATACTAGTAATATATAATATATAGTATTCTTGGCAAAAAAGAAATAATATATAATATTTATAATAGAATTGATATTGATACTTATAAATAAATAGAAAAGATTGATATTAATATATTAAAATACTAAAATAGGCCTCTAATAAGTAGTCTAGTCATTGTACTTGTAGTGGCAGTGTTCTAATGTGTGGGGCAGAGCACACATAAATGGTTAAAATGTTATATTAAAAAAAAAAAAAAAAAAGGTAGAGTTTGAATTTTTGATTGATGTTCACGTGTGTTACCAGTGACTTGTCACTTGTCAAGCACACAAAATAGCAAAAACTTAAAGATAAAATAAAAAAGAATCATAAACGGCAGAAAGAAGAAGAAACGTATGTACTGAGAACTCTAAGCAAACAAAGAAGAAGACGCCGCAGTAGCAAGAGCTGAAGAGAACATCGCCAAATGAGATGCTACAGGCAACATGGTCGCAACAACGGCAACGTGTTAGCGACGGCAGTGACCCAAGAGCAAGAGCAACTCAGTAAGTTATTGAGAAAGGAGAGAGATTATTAGATCTAAAATTTTTTTGTTTGTTATTTCGGTCCGGTATGAAGTTTTTGACCGAAATCCGATTTGTTTCCCGGTATAACCGGAACGACCCGGTATAGCCGGTATTTAAACCAGTACGAAACAAACACATTTTTGTACCGTCTCAGTCGCTGGTACGAAATATTCCGGCCATACCGGCCAATAGGGTACGAGATTGACTCCACTGGTAAGAACTCTACTTATTACAGTGATCTTGTTAAAAAAAAAACACGAATCTATTAAATAGACAATACATTTAAATTTGTGCTCTAATTGCATTGCCATATATAGCTTGTACTTACATTCTAGCATATATTTATACTCCACATGAAAACTTATATAATATACTGAATGAACGTGGGTAGCTACTCTACAAAGACTATAGTATATAGACTTAAACACGTCTTCAACCTATTATTATTGTCAATGATGGACCCACGTTAGGGGCAGAGGGGGACCATTGCCCCCCTTCCCCATCCCCCAAATTTTTTTTAAATATAGCACTAAACCTGCTAGTAGTCATATGAAAATGGAGATTTAACAGCTGGTGCTGCTGCAAATATTTGAAAATTAAAAACAGACAATACGCTCATTGAAAAACATTGCACAAACTATGACATTTGCAGTGGTATATATTATATAATATCATTTCATATGACAAATTTACTGGGATATGATTATGCATAATTCTCAATAGATGTTAGTTTTGATTTTCATAAACTTTTTTGTATTTATACTTTTGTATTGTAATGGATATGATGAACATGTTGTAGGAAAAAGAAACAGGGGGTGCTGGTAGAGCGTAATGTGTCCTATTATAAAGTATACACACATAAAGATGGAAGTCCTGTAACTAAAGATGGAAGTATTACCTATAGTTATGTTCATCCTTCTTGCCTTACATATATTCGCAAATGACTAGGTAATTGTTGATTATAAATATATAAAACTCTTTGTATTATACGTAGAATCTAATATGTTATTTGGTATAATTGTGAAAAAAAGGCGAGGATGCAAGAACTGCTTACTGTTCTTGAAACCCAATTAACTAGAGAAAGCATTGGTGGAGGAATCCTCTAGGCACCAAATGATGCATTTGCTTAGGTGATGGGCCTAGAGCTCAATGGACGTGTACGTGGGGTCAGTTTCGGAATGACCCCATCTAGTAAAAAGACGATGGATGTTTAACAGTACACCGTGACTCCACCAGCATCCCATTCCAGTGAATAGAGGGTTAAGGAATTGGAGACTTGGGTAGAAACACTAGCCCAATTACTAGCTGAAGAGAGAAATGAAAGGATGGAACAGGACACCCAATTTATAATGAAAAAAATGATGGATGAATTAAGCCATTAAGTGCATAATTCAATGCAAACTCAGGTAAAGTATTTAATGCATTAATGTTATTTCATGTATTAGTCATTAGTAACATTGTTGGTAAATTTTGTTACAATGTTGCCTCTATTATATTAAGGTCGATAATGATGATGATGATGATATGGGTTGATGAATATTCTCCTATTGCTCCAAGTATACATCATGGTTATTTACTTATATTCAAAGTATAAAGTAGGATGCTTAGCTGTTTATATGTAATGTCTATGGAATTTGGATTGTCTTCTTTAATTTTGCATTTCAATCTATATATCATAGCTTGTTATTGTATTGACATTTGCTAGTTTCGAAAGCACAAGCACTATAGTTAATTTAGAATTTTATGGAGTTGTTAAAGGGTGATATGTATGTAGAATGCCAAGGAACGAAATCTGTCTAGGACAAAAAAAAAAAAAAAAAAAAAAATATATATATATATATATATATATATATATATATAGCGGTGTTTTTGTGGACCTATAAAAAAAGACCGCTATAGACTATTTAAAAAAATTAAATGGACCTATAGCGGTGTTTTAAAAACGTCGCTATAGGTCCATACCATATAGTGGCATTTTAAAACACTGCTATAGCTAATTAAAAAAATTGCCTATAGTAGCATTTTAGAAATGTCGCTATAGGTTTGGGTCTATAGCGGCGCTTTCCAAAACATCGCTATAGACTTAAATAGACTTATAATAACGGTTCTATAACAATGTTTTGTACTACTGATAGAAAATGTCGCTATAGCCCATATGGACCTATAGCGGCGTTTGCAGGATATAAAGTGATGTTTTTCAAACGCTGCTATAGTCCTGGTATTTTGTAGTGGTTGTTTAGTTGAGACAGTGAGTGTGTGTTTTTCTAGCTTCTTTGTGCGGGAGTTCCACACAGGAAAACTCCTATAGAGATGATGAAAGCTTACACATGATGAAAACTCCTGTTGCTTAAAATTTGGGCTTATCTATGGGTTAAAATTTGGGGCCTAACTAATATTCTTAGGAAAATGATATCCTATTGGTTAGAAGTAATGTTACAATAAATTAATTTTTTTACAATAATTGAGTTAGCGGGGTTTTATGTATTTATTTGATAACCTGAACTTTTAATAAGAACGAAAAATTAAGGAACAAAAGAAGTACAATCATCCCTACCTACATTAGCAATAACAGGATGGAGATTCAACTTATTACAAGAAAAGTTCCTTCTAAGACTACCAACTAGCTTAGTAGTTAGCAGATTTTTATTAGTACTTATTTGGGACACCATTGACATTATTTTATCATCTACCATTCACAATTTGTTAAATATTTTATAAAAAAAATTGGGAGTTTAAAATTTTTGAATGGTTAAAATTTAGTCATTTTTTTTCACTTAGGGGCTGTAGACATCACATTTTGTACCCCTTACAACTTGGCCCCCATTCCCCAATGATGCCGAAATATTAAGACCCAAAGTTGGTTTAGGGCCCAATCAGATTACAAATTGACTTGAAAGATGTTAAAATGGAAAATATACTTTTTAATGAGCAAAAAATCTATTTTTGGAAAATAATGGCCAAAGGAAACCCTTGGCCTATGTACGTGGGCATGAACCTGAGTACATAGCCTTAAAGCCTGTGTATGCAGGCACGAGCCTGCACATGCAGGTAGGATTTCAGAAACCTATGAAAGACAAACTTTCTGCATAAAAGACTGAGGTTTAGATTGAATCCCACATCGTCTAAGAGCTGTTCCAAACCATCATTTTCATAATATAGCCATACATGGAACCTTTTCAAAACACTCAGAAATCTCATAGGAAAACACTAAGATTCACTAGAAATGGTAGATCAAAGAGGGATTTTTTAACAAAACATCCTCAAGTCAATTTTATTTTATTAGGGCCTTTTCTGGCCTTGATCTTTGAATTTTAATATTACTAATCGCATTTTTATTGATTTGTGAGTAGATTAGACTGAGGGAAAATGGTAAAAAATCAAGCCCAGGATCTTTTTTGCTTGGAGGTATTCTTTTAAGCTTTCTCTTTCATTTCCGCTTTTAATTCTACTTTTGATCTTGTTTTTTCCTTTATTTATGTTATAACATGTTTTTTTAGATTAGGGTTTTGCTTTCCCTTTATTTTGAGCATGATGGGATGTTAGATTTAAGCTTTTAATTCATTTTCTGCTTTTCTTTTTCTGGGTTAGGGTTTAAGGCATGTCTATGTGTGCGTGCTTTTTGCATGCGGATGTAGGCTTGAAGTATGCGTACGCAGGCCTACACTTGTGCCTAGAAACCCTAATTCAAGTTTTCTACTTTTTTTCCTTCTTTATTTTACATCATATGCCTCTGTTTTATCCTTCTTGTATGCTTTTGAGTTTTCTATTTCTCTGTTCGCATGTTTTTGTATGCTAGATTAGGGTTTTCTCCTAAAGTTTCTTGCTTTGATGCTATGTCATTCATTCATATGTTCATACATGATGCCATGGGTACTGAGTTGCTGTAAGGTAAGTAAAGATAGGTAATGCATTCATGATGTACATCCATGGTCTTGCTTAGGTTTGATGATACATTTGTGTTCTTAATGCTGATGACATGATTTGTCTGTTTTATTCATACCTTGATTGTAATGATCTTATGCTTCTGCCTTGGATGTGATGACATGATACTAGATGTATGTTAGGGATTTATGTTACACCATGCTAGATGAATGCTAGGTTGGTTTGACATGTACGCTAGATGTATGCTAGGGTTTGTGATGTGATGATGTGTGTGATTAGATGAATGTTAGGATATGCTAGAAGAATGTTAGGCTTTGGTTGATTTCCATGGTAGATGTATGGTTAGGCATGATTGATGCCATGTTGATTGTTAGAAGCATGACTAGTGTGTGTGTGTGTGTGTGTGTGTGTTAGTATAGATACAATATTGAGTGTTCCTTTAATAGGGTTAAAATATAAGACACAATGAGAGGAAGCCAACCTTAGGGTTGGGCGGTTTTGGGTGCCTAACACCTTTCCAAGGCCATACCTTATCTCCGAACTCATATCTCTAGTAGTAAGATCAAGAGGTCCTTCCTTGAGAGGAAGCTATATATATGGTTTCTAGACCATTGCAAAAACTAGGTGGTGACTCCCTGTTATATTCACAGGGGCCTTAGGTGATTGCCTCACTTCCTTAGTATATTGAGCCAAAAATACTTTCCAAATATAGGTAGCTCATGTGATTTGGGGTCCTTTAGTCGGGTTTTGATCAAACCTTAGTTTTAGGTTGGTATGATAATATCTTGATTGTTTTTCTTTTGATGTAGAAACCAACAGTTGAATTTGAAGGGTGTTAGAAAATTTCCATGTGGGTGAAAAATCGTGAAAATCCGACTTCAAATCTTACTATCAAGACGGTCAAAGTTGTTTGAGGGAGGAATGTGTCCATTACAAGTGACACTTGGGTGGTCTCTGATTCAAAAACCTACTATTGAATTGAAATATTATGGTGAAATGTTTATGTTAAGGAAATTATGTTGAAATTGAACGATTTTTGAGAATATTGTGGTCAAAATGGTAAAACATGGTCAAACCTTGGTCAATTTCACATTTTGCTCTGGAATTATTAGATTTGACTTAATTAAACTAGGTGAAACTATATTGTTGGCACTTGAAGTTTACCTTGTTAGTGTGATTAGTCCTTCAAGATTCAAGTGAGCCATATTGGTCTCTTAAGTTTAAAAAATGAGCACTATTAATCTTTATGTTAACTATCATTAGTGCTATTGCCTATATGGCGGCTAATGGCAAAGTGACCTAGATTTTTTTTTTTTTTACCAAAGTGACGCGTATAGATGGTAATAGTCACGTTTGGAGAATTTTTCAGGTTAGCAACTTAGCATATGAGTCATTTATTTTTTATTATTTTGTTCAAAACTTTTCTAAGCCCTTTGTTTATTTCATGTGAGTTGTAACCCACCCAAAACATGCTCATCCTCGTCTCCCAACGAGTGTCGTTGTATCTGACATTGTCATTGTCGCCACCATTAGCCACACTTACCTCTAATCCAAACAACTGTCATCATCACTACATCAACCAACACAAACACCTCTTTGTCTGTTACCAATCTCCAAGGATCTCTAGCGGCTGCTAATAATCAATTAAAAATTATTAGAATAGAAGCAATTTTTTCTCATTATAATAAATAGTGATCAATTAAAAATTATATGAAAACTTTGTAATTAAATAGTTGATGAGGCATTTGACACTTAAGTTTCCACATCAATTTGTAAATGCCACATCAATTAAAAGATGCCACATCATTTTTCCATTAGACACTTAGATAATAATACGAATGGCAGTTAACAAAAGGAGTAACAACACCAATTTTTTAAACTTGATGGACTAATAGTACTTATTTGAAACTTAAGGAACTGATTGTTCTCACAATATAAATTTCAAGGACCAATAATGTAGTTTCACCATTAAAATGAATTTAGCCATTTAGGAAGGTTTGAGTGGGCTTCGTGGGTTGATTTGTAATTTTGGGTAATGACACTCACCATGGCATGATTTCAATTGGATGCATGTGATAACAATGTGATAATCTTTAATTTTGGATAGACTTAATCTCAATCTCACTCTTGCTAAAGTATTCAAAATAACAATTGAACATTTCTGGTATATGGTACTAGAAAAAATTACTGTTATTATAATATTTATTATATTAATTTAAACACTAATAAAATAATGTTTAAATTTATTAGTTTGTTGTGTAGGTACAAATAATATATAGGGTAAATTGCAAATTACACTCCTAAAGTTTGGGAGTGTTGGATTTTACACTCTAAAGTTTCAAAATTTAGGGGTGTAAAATCCAAACATTTCCAAACTTTAGGGGGTTAAACCCAAATTCCAAAATGTCAGGGTGTAAAATTTAAACACCCCCAAACTTCAAGAGGTAAATTCCAAATTCTGAAATTTCATGGTATAAAATCGAAACACTCCTAAATTTTAGGGGTGTAATTTACGATTTACCTTATATTTTGAAGTGAAAAATATTTTTACGCAAAAAAAAGTTGTTAGAAAAACCGTTGATTTTGTTATGTTAACATCATTGTTGCCGTGAAAAGATTCTTCATTAGCGTTAAATAATTCTGAATGGTAGTATTCTTGAAGCTCAAGTTCATCCAAAATGTTCTTACGTGTGGAGGAATATACTGCAAGCTAGGGACGCTATTGAGAAAGGAGCTACTTGGAGGGTTGGAGATGGTCAGAAAATTGATGTGTGGAAGCACCGGTGGTTGCTTGATCCCACATACAACAGGATTAGCTCCCCTAAAGCTGACTAGTTGGTGGTTTGGGTTTGTGATTTGTTCCTCACTAATATAAGGGTATGGAACTCTAGTAAACTAGAGAGTTGTTTCTTGCCTTGGGAGGCCGAGATGGTCCATAGGATATAGGTGATCGAGACTTGGAGTGAAGATATTCTGATTTGGCCTTATACTATGAATGGTAAGTATAGTGTGCATAGTGCTTACCGTATGTTAGTTGCGGAAGAAGGTCAAGGCATGCCGAGTTCTTGATCTTTGGGTGACTCTAAGAAGTTTTGGAAGAAAATTTGGAAGATTTAGGCTCCTAATAGAATACGTCATTTTCTTTGGCAAGCCATAAAAGACACCCTTCCCAGGAAACAAAACTTGAAAGCAAGGCATGTACCGATGGATGTTTCATGTGATTGCTGTGATGATCATCCCGAGACTATCTTGAACTGCCTTTGGTTGTGTGATGAGGCACGATCAGTTTGGTGGTCTGATTTGGGCTTCCAGTTTTTACGCTGGAAAAAATGTCGATCCTTTTATGATCTAGTGGAGGTTCTACTTAATGAAGGCTTAAGCTATAGGATCGCCTTGTTTGCTACAATCGCTTAAGAATTTTGATGAAACCACGATACATATTAAGTCATACCTAAAAACAAAAAGTTCAATATATTGCGCCCCCCCCCCCCCCCCCCACAACAAAAAAAGCAAGAAAAGTGAGAGCTGGCTTCAGTTTTACCCAATATTGAAGAATAAATTGATAATAATGTTACTTGTACTACACACATCTGCCTCTTATATAAAAGCACTCATGTATATTCTATTATTTTGTGAAATAAAATACTATTCATTCTGTGTTTTTAACATGATATCAGAGCCACTGCTCTGATCTTTTCTTAACACTCTTGTCTCTATTGATGTTACTCCATTCTTAACATTGCTTCCACCATCATAGCAGCCGTTGTAGTCTATCACTTTTGAACCTCCAACATCTCCCAGCCGTCATCCTTGGGTTCCGGACCTACAACCACTTTGAGGAGTCCCATAGTGCAAAGACCACAGCTCTTTTCATCACTCCCACGAATATTGCTCCGATTAATTTTCTGCAGGTACCACTGAGATCATCTTGCGTCGATCTACACACTCGTGGAAGCCTCGTAACCATCGGAGACCGCACACACCCCCACGTGCTACTCAAAGGTTCTGCACCAAAGCTTACGTGCTCCACGCCCCTCAACGTACTGCCTTTATTCTTCACTCACCACCATGCGTCGTCATGCACTTCCACGAGCCAGAGCTCCATCCGCTGATGTCATTAGTTACGTCATCTACACCACGTCAGCCCTAGTGACGTCATCAAGCCACGTCATCCAATCAGTGCCACGTCATCTTGCTTGCGTCAGCACCGAGTCAATGCCATGTCAGCTTGCTTTTGTCAGCACTCAGTCAGTGATTATGTCATCCCACTGATGTCATCCATGTTGACTTTTGACTGTTAACTTTTTGTCAGAGTTGACATTTTGCAGTCCAGCACTCCTTACCCACCCTTTCGCGTAGATTTCATTTTTGAAGTCCATTTTTGCATATTTTGCTTCTAAATGAAGAATAAGGACAGTTTTCTTTTTATTGCAACAATTGTCGTTGACAATCCAACAAATGTTTTTGCAATTTTCGCAAACGTCTCAGCCATAATATTGAGACTTGCTATCAATGCAACAAATCAGCTGTTTCCATTTCTACTGCTACTGTTGCTAACACTGAGAGTATCCAACCAATGGCTCCCGTCTCCACAAAGTCCAAGTCTTTTGGATCCACTATCACCATTTCCATAGTTGATCTTTAGAACATCATCGCTAATACCATTTGTATGGTTGGTAAAGCATCTTATTCCTCTTCTCTCTCAATTTAATCTAGTATGTCTCCTTCCTCTTGGCTTATAGATTCTGCTTGTTGCAATCACATGACACTGCACTCATCCATATTTTGTCAACTTGAACTTGCACCACACCCTCTTAATATTCGCACAGCTAATGGTTCCACAATGTTTGGTCATTATATAAGCTCTATCTCGACCTCCAACCTCTAAGTTTCTAGGGTCTTTAATGTTCCTAACATTTCTTACAATTTATTTTCTGTGGGACAACTAGCTGAGTTGGGTTATTGCATTACCTTTGATTATTCTAGGTGTATTGTGCAGGATCTGAGGACGAGACAGGAGCTCGGGACTAGTCCCAGAGTTGGGCGTATGTTTCCCATGGACAACCTTCGTCTTCTACCTGTTGCTTCTATTTTTGATGCTGTTGTAGCTGCTACAATTTCTTCTACCCCTTCCCTTGCGCTTTGGCATGCCTAACTTGGTCACACATCTTCCTCTCAGGTACAACACTTGGGTTCTAGAGGTTTGTTGGGTTTAGTGTCCACAGAAAATTTTGATTGTGTTTCATGTCAGTTAGGAAAACAATCAGCTTTGCCTTTCAACACTAGTGAATCAATGTTCACTAATATCTTTGACCTAATTTATTCTGATGTCTGGGGGCCTTCCTCTATCTTTAGTATTAGTAGATCTCGATATATTGTTGATGATTATTCTCGTTATAGCTGGATTTTTCATATGAAATATTTTTTTGGATTATTGCAAGTATATTCTAATTTTGCAAAAATGGTTGAAACTCAATTTTCCAAACGTATCAAAAATTTTCGATCTGATAATGCTCTTGAGTACACTCAATATTCTTTCCAAGCTGTTTTACATTCCTATGGCACTGTTCATCAACTAACTTGTCCAGATACCTCTCAGCAAAATGGTAGAGCCGAACGAAAACTTCGTCATACTCTCCTTCTCTTTGTCAAAGTTCCTGCTCCTTTTTGGGACGAAGCTGCTCTTCATGCTATACATGTTATTAATCGCATTCCAAGTCCTATTATCTAAAATCAAACTCCATATGAGCGCCTTTTTGGGTCACCTCTAGACTATCACCATCTTGCTCCTTCGGTTTTGCTTGTTTCATTCTTCTTCAGCCACATGAGCATAACAAACTTAAGCCTCAATCTAGACTTTGTTGTTTTCTTAGCTATGCCAAAACTCAAAAGGGTATCGGTATTATGATCTTGTCTTTCATCATCTTCCCATCTCCCACAATGTTGTCTTTTGGAAACATCGCTCATTTGTCAAGCTCTCTCACTTTCGTGCCTCTCTATCTACCTCCTCTGTCTTGAAAATTTTCCTAGATGAGCCACATATTCCTTCTATAGTTACTCCTAATCCTCCTATAGACTTCTCTTTGCAACCACCAAATATTTTTGATGCCTCTCTTGGATCACCCTCTAATGAATAGGTGGAAGATGAGCCACCCAACCTTGAGCTTGGGCCCCTTGCTCTTGCTCCACCTAAAGACCTTGCATAAGACATTCCACCTCGTCACTCAACACAAGTAAGTTCCATTCCTGCACATTTACTAAAGTATCATTGTTATACTACCCTTGCTACACTGCACGAGCCTCACACCTATCGTGAGGCATCCATTGACCCTTTATGGCTGATTGTAATGAAAGAGGAACTTGATGCATTATCAAAAAACCATACTTGGGATTTGGTGACTCTCCCCTTTGGAAAATCTGTGGTTGGTTGTAAGTGGATCTACAAGATCAAGACTCATTGTGATGGGTCCATTGGGCGCTATAATGCTCGTCTTGTTGTAAAAGGTTTTACACAGGAGTATAGGATTGATTATGAAGAGACATTTGCTCCAGTTGCTCATATTTCATTTGTTCGTGCCCTCTTAGCTGTTGCCGCTACTAGTAAATGGGACAGTTTTTAGATGGATGTCAAAATGCATTCCTTAATGGGGATTTAAGTGAAGAAGTTTATATGCAACCTTCTCCTGGTCTTTTTGTTGAATCAAATAAGGTTTGTCACCTTTGACATGCACTTTATGGCCATAAACAAGCTCCAAGAGCTTGGTTTTCCAAGTTCAGCTCCACCATCTTTTGCTTGGGTTACACTGCCAGTCCTTATGATTCTGCCTTATTTCTTCATCACACTAACAACGACACCATTTTGCTTCTCTTATATATGGATGATATGATCATAACTTGTGATGACCTCAGTGGCACTCAAGAACTCAAGGATTTTCTTAGTCAGTAGTTTGGGATGAAAGGTCTTGGACATCTCAGCTATTTCTTGGGTCTTGAAACCACTCATTCCACAGATGGTCTTTATATTACTCAATACAAGTATGCTTCTGAACTTTTGTCTCGAGCTGGACTCACTGATAGCAAGACTATTAACACTCCGGTTGAACTTAATGCGCATCTGACTCCCTTGGGGGGGGGAAGCCATTGTCTAATCCCTCTCTTTACAGACGATTGGTTGGCAACCTAGTTTATCTCACTGTCAGTTGTCCAGACATTTCCTATGCTATTCACCAGGTGAGCTAGTATCTGTCTGCTCCACGATTGACTTACTATGGTGTTGTTCTGTGCATTCTTCGATACTTGAAAGACACTCTCTTTCATGGCCTTTTCTACTTAGCTCAGTCTCCTCTTGTTCTCCGTGCGTTCTCTGATGCCGATTAGGCGAGAGATCCCACTGATTGCAAGTCCACCACTAGTTATTGCTTTCTTCTTGGTTCTTTGATTTCTTGGCGAAACAAGAAATAAACCCTTATGGCCCACTCCGGTACTGAAGCAAAATATCATGCCCTTGCAAATACCACATCTGAGCTCATTTAGCTACGATGGCTTCTTAAGGACTTGGGTGTGTCCACATCCTTTGCTACTCCTCTTTATTGTGATAACTAGAGTGTCATTCATATTACTCACAATGATGTCTTCTATGAATGGACTAAACACATTAAGATCGATTGTCATTTTATCCGTTATCATCTTTTCCATAGTGCTCTCAAGCTATTCTCGGTCTCCATTAAAGATCAACTTGCAAATATCTTCAGCATGTCACATCCTAAGGGAGGCCATCGTGCTCTGGTTGACAACCTCAAGTTGGTCTCACACCCACCTTGAGTTTGAGAGGGGCTGTTAACCTGTATTGGGTTGTGGGCTTTAGGCCTACCTTGTTTACTTGTATAGCACTCTTACTTATACTACACACATCTGCCTCCTATATAAAGGCACTCATGTATATTCTATTATTTTTTGAAATACAATACTATTCATTTTGTGTTTCTAGCAAAATGCATTAATTGGTATGGTAATTCAATCTTCATTTTACATTGATATCATTTAAAGTACATGTTTTCCTCGTTTAATTTTCTCTACAAGCATGGTCATTTAGAAGGGAGTGAAGCTACAAAATAGGGGAATTGAACCCCAACTGTGCCTAAAACTGCAATTAAACCCGATTTGCAGGCTCTACTCCATCTTCTTCAAAGCTACCACCTTCTTCTTTCCCATAGATCTGAATAGGCTTAAATGTATAAATTTTAGCGCAATACAAATAGTAAATAAGATTTATAAATTGCAACAATGTGAGCAGCCAGTAAAAGTATTCCAACTTTCCTTTACTCAAACTGTCATTTCGAAGCCAGTTTGTTCCATTTAGCCCTGCACTATACTTGTTCACTAAGGAAACCAAAAGCGTGCTCAGATAATTACCAAATGAAATAGCCAACCAGAACAGTGCCATAGCAGTGCTCCTCATGCTTTCTGGTGCCTAGTCATAGAAAAACTCAAGATGTCCTATGGCAAGGGGAGAGCCAAAAATTTTGGTTTGGGGGGGCCAAGTTGGTAATGATAATATATTAGTTAAGAAAAACTTCTACATATACACATACATATAAATTAATTTACTAAGAGAATTTATCATCTTCTAAATTTTAATGAGTATATAAAAGTCATGTATTTCTTCTATTAGACATGTACAAAAATTTATCAGTTTCTACATAGTTTAATTTGTTAAACCTCTTAAATTAAATGATTTTAATATAATTTCTCTTTCTTTTAAGAGCACCATCGAAATGACTCAAAATTTGGGGGGGCCAACTTCAATTTTTACATGCTACATTTTTAAAAATGTAAATAATATATATACTATAAAATAATTTTTAAAAATTTTGGGGGGGCCTTGGCCCCCCACTCTTGTGTGTGGCTCCGCCACTGTCCTATGGACATGAAAGCTTCAGCAATCCTATGAAGGCAATACTGTGGTACAAGCCAAAATACTGATATAGGGATAGTAGGATGAGGCTGATCAATGAGACCATATGCTAAAGCCGCATTTTTACGCTTCACTTCCACAAACCCTGGCAACTAGAGTGGCGAATATGGAAATAACAAACCCGATTCCCATTCGGTGCAAGAAGGTGATGCCACGGTCAAGCCCGGTAAATTTGCGGGCTAAGGGAATGAAAATTTGGTCATAAAATGCAATTGTGGTGAGCATGGAGACAACGGTGAAGACAGTCATGGAGCCAGGATAGATTTGGAGGGAATATGTGAGGTGCCTATTCATGGTTTTGGCTTGTAGGAGTGAGAATGTGCTTTGTTGTGCATAGGCTATGATTAGAAGGATGCCTGCAGCCCATATAGGACCCATTTGGATCACTGATTTTAATTCTTCCACTCTATGAACGGTGTTCAGCTTCCAAAAGTTCGGTTTTTCCCAGATTTGATCATTAGGTTGTCTTCTTCAATCACAATGGCTGCCTTATCAAGAAACCTGAATTCATAACCAAATGCATGCTAGATATTAGTATTCGATTGACTCAACTTATTTGGTTTAGTGATTGCTTTTTTTTGAAAAGTAGCTAATGTATAATTGTACTTTGAAAAAGTAAGAAATAAAATTATTATAAAAAGTTGGTCAATAATCAAAGATTCAAAATAAGTTAAAAACTTAACAAGAAAGTTCATGACCTCAACAAAATTGTTGTGTGACAGTACTTAGTCACTCATGGGCTGACACTAGTTTGATGTAACTTATTAATTTGGGAACTCCCTCTCAGGCGAGATCATATATGTTATAATTTATAAGAGTAATATGTCATTAGTGACAAATTATTAACAATTATTGATAATTTATGGTGATTAGAGTAATATCACTTTTATTTGATCTCAGAAAATTTAGACCCCGGTTGATAGAATTAACAAGTTTTAAACCCAAGTTATTAATTAGATTTATTATAAATCAAACTTGTTAAAACAAACAAACATTAATATCATGTCAAAACTAAGTGTAGGGGAAAAATAAATAAGACAAGATATGATGACCTAGGAAAACCAATGAAACCAACCAGTTTCATAGTAAAAAATCTGGGGGGAAACCTTCCCGAAAAACAATTCACTATAGTAAAGAGAAGTTTTAGATCTAGTACAAAACCTCTGTCCCTAGACACTACAATCCCCGTAGATGAACTCACAGCAGAAACCTTCTACCGCTTCAGAACCTCTGAACTCTTCAATATATTAATGCCACCCTTTGATGCATGGATCCCAGTACGTGACTCACTCCTTTGCACGAATCCCAGTACGTGACTCACTCACCAACTTGAGAAAGAAGAATGTTGGCTGCAAAGTTCTTCACTTCATCAATAATGAAGATCAAGAAGAACTTGGTTACAAAACCTTTAGGCGTAAAAGACACAGTAGCTTCTTTCAAAGAGAATAAGGCTTCGGTCACCTTTTGCATATGTTCTCCTTGTATTCTCTTATGTGACGGCCTCTAAAATAAGTCTTATATATGTCTAAGGTTGTGAGAAAAGAAACCCTACACAAATACAAAAGTCTGGCCCAAAAATCATATCTGAAAATTCTGATTTTCGTAACCTCGATAGATACCTCGATAGATAGCAGGTGTTGAGCCTCATTAAACCTCGATAGATAGCTATCTGTAGAGCAGGTGTCGAGCAGGTGTCTGCAGGTGTCTAGCAGATGTCTAGCTATCTGTCCAGCTTTAGTAAACACCTTTTCTTCACTTGTTTCTTGGTCCAATCTTCATGGCTTTAATATTAGACTTGAACAACATGTTCTTTGAAGTATTAAACGCATCCTAGATGTACCCAAATACAAGTAAAGTGCATTTTTTCAAAGGATTAGCCAACTACATAAAATATGTCCTTAACAATCTCCCCCTTTGGCAATCCGTGACGAAACCACAACAAACAAATTAACATATGAAAGTAGTCATAAATCACTCAACTCATATTCACTTGTTGAATACAATAAAATCTACCCTAACATAAACTCTTGAAAAACTTTGCAAGAAGAGAATTCATGACATAGAAGACTTTGACAACCTGTATTTCTGAAACACTTTAAACAAAACTCATTAAGGCATCTTAGTGTGAAACAGAAATAAAAGATTGCATACAAAATAAAGAAGCATGTGTATAAAGATAGAAAAGAAACAACACATGTAGAGGTAGGTGAATAAAACATACATCATCACATATATATCAAAGATAAGCACAATGTATGTAAACATGGTCACAAGACCTAAGGTACAAGAACAAGAAGCTAAAAGAAGCTCCTACAACAACAAGGAGGTAAACACTCCCCCTAACAAGATAAAACACATCTCCCCCTTACAAGGGCATGTATTTCTCCCCCTAACTTGTAGAATCTTAAACGGAAACCACAAATTCTAAAACAATGCATGCAGAGGATCTCAATGGATCGAAAGGTGTCGAGGCATCTGTCAAGGAATGTGTCGAGAAAAGCAACGTCAATAGATAGAGCTATCGAGAAGGTGTCGAGGAACAAAGCAAAGACACGAGAACAAAAGCTCGATCAATCCACTAAGTGTCGAGAAGCTATTGAGAGGACAAAATTTTTCTCGATCGATCCACCAAGTGTCGAGAAGATGTCGAGATTGCGATAAGAAAAAGCTAAGAAGCTCGACAAACAGCTAGGTATCGAGGAGGTGTCGAGCCAGCTTTTAAAAACAGTTTTTCGAGAAGGGAAAAACACAGACATGAATGCAATCACGCATGCAACTCAACCAATGATCCAATCAACATATTCGACTCTCAAAATCATCTCTCAAATAACAAAGAGTTAAGCATATAGCTCCCAAAACACACACACACACACACGCACACTAAACAAGTTTAACCGATTTTATATTTCGAAAATAAGTCAAGACAGTTTAGTGAGTATACATCAACACATGTAAACCTTGTGATGGCCAAATCACATTGTACCTGCACATGTATCAAAAGTAGCAAAGAATATTGCGTCTTGTGTGTGAAAACATCGCAAGAATGCATAAGTGTCTCTATGTTATGACGATTTGTGATATGAGAAAATTACTTTAACTCACACACAATTATAACTGTTTGATGGGGACTCTCACCTTTGGAGTACATCCTATAACTCCCACATCTCCTAGAAAACACGCTTGCAATCATATTTAAAGCATTTTGTTCATTTTGATTTTATTTTCTTTGCATATTTTCTTTTTATTAAGCAAATCATGCATGAGTATATAAAGGAGAGAAAAGAAATACCCAATTATGTTAAGCTTTTGACATTGCACTTTTGCTATGCCGAAGCATACAGATGTCATATCATGATTGGCGGGTAATAGTGGTGAGATGGTTATTTATGCCTTTCTCTTAGGATTTTCTAGTCCTTCCCGTCAAAAAAAGTGATACGAGTGTTAAGTACAAGAGATCACTTAACCTTACTCATCACAAACAAAGAGCCACAAAGCTCACTTACTTAGTTGTGCATAGGAATGCTCATCTAAGCTACAAGAGATACAAAGTTTAGAAAACTTTGTTTCAAAGACCATTTTAAGGTTCACAAGAACCAATGTACACAAACACACACTGTTTTTGTAAAACAAAATAAAAACTAAACAACCAAACAAAAACAGACAAACAACATGAAAGCATGAAAGAAAGATGCATATGCGTGAAAGTATGATAGAAAAATGCAGTTGCATGAAAGCATAATTTTAAAAGCAGATAAGAAATCAAGCAAAGAGAGTCCTACTTTAGATAGAAAGAATTAAAGCAGAGGACAAACAAAAAAGACAATTAAGTCTTAGGATCCTTTATCACCCATACAGCACGAGTTTTTGGCCGTGAAGAAAAAAATGCACATGTCCTAGTATGACTACTAAAGAACATAGAAGAATTAGAATTCTTCTGAAATTGAGTTAAAAAGCTCAAGACTTTTAATAACTCACCAAGAATAGGTACAAAGCCTTTAGACAAAGGATGAGACCTATTGGACACACGTTTATGGGAAAACAACTTGAAACAATTAGGCCAAGTGTGACCGAATACACCACAATGGTGACAAACATGAGTAGTTTTAGAACTACTCGACATCCTAGAAGGAGGTCTAACCTTAGAGGTTGACAGAGACCTCAACTTAGGACAATTTGGCCTAATATGACCAATAATATGACAATGATGACAAGTGAGGACAAATTCAGAATTTTTATTCAACCTAGGAGGAGTTTTAGACATAGGTTTAGAAATTTTAGTGTTAACATCAGATTGTTTACCTTTGTCTATCCTAACAATATTAGCCTCCAACTCTTCATTATTCCTTTTGAATGGGGGAATATAAAAATCTTTTCTTTTGAGTTAGGCTCAACAACAAGTTTGGTACTAGTTAAATTTTCAACTTCGGCTTTAAATTCAACTAGTTGCTCTCCCAAACTCTTAATTTTGTCCACCTGAGATGAAATTTGATTTTTAAAATTCTCATTCAAATTATTGGCTTCATCCACTTTTGCAATTAAATCATCTATTTCAAGCTTGACCTTTTTAAATTTAGCTTTTAATTTTGTAGAACATTCAAGAGATTTCATACAAAAATTATAAACCTTGCAATAGGCATCTTGAATATCATCATTATCATTCAACACAAGATCATGCAAATCAAAACAATCAAGAGTTTCCATGACAACAAGGGTCAATGGATCACACAGCAAAGATTAAACCCTAATCAGAGTGTGCCTGCTCTGATACCATTTGTTGGGAAATTTAGACCCCGGTTGATAGAATTAACAAGTTTTAAACCCAAGTTGTTAATTAGATTTATTATCAATATCATGTCAAAATTAAGTGCAGCGGAAAAATAAATAAGACAAGATATGATGACCCAGGAAAACCAATGAAACCAACCAGTTTTACAGTAAAAAACCTAGGAGGAAACCTTCCCGAAAAGCAATTCACTGTAGTAAAGAGAAGTTTCAGATCTAGTACAAAACCTTTGTCCCTAGACTCTACAATCTTCGTAGATGAACTCACAGCAGAAACCTTCTACCGCTTTAGAACCTCTGAACTCTTCAATATATGAACGCCACCCTTTGATTCACGAATCTCAGTATGTGACTCACTCCTTTGCACAAATCCTAGTACGTGACTCACTCACCAACTTGAGAAAGAAGAATGTTGGTTGCAAAGTTCTTCACTTCATCAATAATGAAGATTAAGAAGCACTTTGTTACAAAACTCTAAGGCGCAAAAGACGCAGTAACTTCTTTCAGAAAGAATAAGGCTTCGATCACCTTTTGCGTATTTTCTCCTTGTATTCTCTTATGTGACGGCCTCTAAAATAAGCCTTATATACGTCTAGGGTTGTGAGAAAAGAAACCATACACAAATACAAAAGCCTTGCCCAAAAATCAGATCTGAAAATTCTGATTTCCGTAACCTCGATAGATACCTCGATAGATAGCAGGTGTCGAGCAGGTGTCCACAGGTGTCTAGCAGGTGTCCAGCTATTTGTCTAGCTTTAATGAACACCTTTTCTTCACTTGTTTCTTGGTCCAATCTTCATGGCTTTAGTACTAGACTTGAACAACATGTTCTTTGAAGTATTAAACACATCCTAGATCTACCCAAATACAAGTAAAGTGTATTTTGTCAAAGGATTAGCCAACTACATAAAATATATTCTTAACATTTTAGTTCATTATTAACATTGTTTTTATTATTCATCCATCATAGTAGGTATAATAATTTAGGATAAGAAACCATAGGCTGCTTCCTCTTCTTGTACGCTGCTACAAGCACTTGAACCAACCGGGTAAATGGACTCCCAACCGAATCCAAGTTCCGGTAAAGCGGTTTCCCAATAATAAAAGTAACAATTGAAATTAACATTGCAATGGTGGGAATGCCAAGGCCCCAACCCCATCCAACGTTATCTTGAATATAAACAAGCAGTGTCACAGCCAATAGTACGGATGCCCCCATGACAAAATAGTACCAGTTGAAGTAAGTCCATGTCTTGGTGCTTTGGTTTGGATCTGACTCATCAAATTGGTCTGCACCGAATGTCACCACACAGGGTTGGATCCCACCCGATCCCATGGCTTGTAGTAGGAGAGATATGTATAGTATTGCCTCCTGTCCTGCATTGGCTTCTTGGCACACTTGATTACCTTTACATGGGGGTGGCCTTAGTTGTGGCAGTACTGCTGAGAGTGTTAAGCTAATCATGCCCTGTACGTATATTTTCCAAATTAGGAAGAACAAAATTTCTTGTTTAGATAAAGATGATACAAAAATGGAAGGAAAAAAAAAGAATTTTTTTTTTTTGTTTGGGGGGGGGAAGAAAACACTTTTTTTTTTCCTATATTTTGGTTAAATTTTCAAATTTTTATAGCTTTCATTTTGGTTTTTATATTTTAAAATTTGTTGTCATTTTGGTCCTTACCATTCTTTCACTTAAGGGTGTGTAGCCAACCCACCAACTCGCCAAAATCGACTCAACCTAACCCAACCCAACTCGCCAGGTTGGGTCGGGTTTTAAGCCTTGGTGGGTTGGGTTGGGTTACAAAAAAAATTTTGATAGCAAGTCGGGTTGGGTTTGGGTCATAAAATTTCAAACTTGCCAAACCCAATCTGACCCACCCATATATATATATATATATATATATATATATATATATATATATATATATATATATATATATATATATATATATATATATATATACACATATGTACATATTTAAAATATATTATATAATTAATAAATTTTTTAAAATAACCTACTCTTCCTATCATATATAAAAGCTAATTAATTCACACAAACCCTAGTAAATTGCTATTGTTGTTTAGTCATTAGTGTTGTTTGCCTTTAAGGAATTACATTGATACTAATCTTTGAGTTTTTTAATATATTTATATTTATATTTTTTTTACTCAAATTAATAATAGTAATTTGTCCAACCCATGGGTTCAACCCAACCCAACTCGATCCATGTGGGTTGGGTTGGGTTGAATTTTTTTTTGACCCACCATGGTGGATTGGGTCAGAAAATTCCCTCAACCCGACCTATGCACACCCCTACTTTCACTTACTAAAAATGCTCAATATTAAAAATTTAGCTATTTTCAATCATGTAATCATTTTCTGTAATTGAAATAACTGTAGGGATCATTATGATAGCAAATTTAAAAGGAGTAAAGTAAAAGTTATGAAAAGTTGAAAATTAAATTGAAATAGAGCCAAAATATAAGGAACAAAAATAAGTCTTTTCTTATATATATAATTTTTTTTTTTAATTTGAAGCATAGAAAAATTCAGACATTTTTTTTATGAAACTAAAATCAAGATTTTACAAAAAGTAATTGAACTTAATTTTGACATACGTATTCTGGTATGAATAGTAAAATGTTTTTTGGGTTAACCTAATGTTTTTTCTTTTATAAAAATGCTCAGCTCAAGGTGTTTGTTACTTACATGTTACAAGTACTAAATATGAACTATGTTGCGTAAATTTAATGCATACTAGATGATGATGCCGAAGAAATCACCAGTAAGTTGCGAGCACTCTTCAGATCGAAGCAACACCTGCGAAGAGAAAATAGAAGATCAAACAGAGAGCATTACTAGAAAAATAAAAAGGCAAAGTGAAGGGAACTTACGAGTAAAAGGACGACCTTAAGAATCTGACTGAAATCTGGTTGACGGCGCAATGAGATCAACAGTGACGCTCTCTTTCTCTCGGAATGAACAGGATGTGAAAAGTGAAAAAAAGGTGAAAAAATGAAATATATATAGGAGATAGGGGGCGCAAAAGACGAAGCGACACGCTCATCCAGACACGGAGCCAATCAGTCCAAGCCATGTGTCCCACCATTTAATGAAGATGGTGAGAATTACCATGCATGAACTATTTCCCCAATAATGACAACTCCATAACCCGTCACCTATAGCTGACGGGATAATGGAGTGGGGGGCAATTGATAGTGATGTTTTTTACAGATGGTTAATACGTCAAGAAGGATGACAGGAATATAGAACCTGTCAGCTATAGTCATTAGGACATCTCCTTTTGACGCTCGAAGTCATGCACCATACGTGACGGCGTTAGGCTAAAGTATTAGCTGACGGAGTCAAGGCTAAAGTTCCTAAGCTGACGACCTTGCTGGAGACATACGTGAGCTGACGACCTTGCTGGAGACATACGTTGGCTGACGACTGTATAGGAGACGTACGTAGTTTGACGACCTTAGTAGGTAAAAGCTGAAGGAATAACCCAACCTTCTTTCTTGACTTGCTTTGCCCTCGACATACGTGCATATAAGGAAAGTTCTTGCGCTACACACTCGGCCTTAGTCAGGAAGATTCCTATAAGGAAAAGGGCTCTAGATGATATGTGAAACCCACAAATTATTCTTCTAGAAGGAACATACTTCCTCACCAAGATACTTATTTTGGATCCATGCCATTATATATACTCCAAAACTCTTATAAGCCAAGGTACACACAGTTATCTCAACTCTGGCACTTTAGGGTTGTTTAAAAAACTCTAATTTGATCGTCGGAGGGTTTTTGGCCGGCACCACACCGGTGCTCTCTGTTCGATCTTCTATTTTCTCTTCGCAAGTGTTGCTTCGATCTGGAGAGTACTCGTAGCTTACTAGTGATTTCTTCAGCATCATCACTAGAGAATCTGGAAATCAGCGTTTTTTTTTTAGTTCTAGAAATCTTCCATTTGCCTTGCTTGCAGTCTGTAAGGAAGATTTCCCTCTCTTTTTACGCCTTCTTTTTAATGAATTGCAGATTATCAAAAAAAACAAAAAAGAATCTAGACTATTATGGAACTCACTCATATATATTACCATAAAATTTATTTGTTGTTTGGATAATCCTTAAGGCAAGCCACTTAAAATTTCTTCAATTAAGCGGGGGATTCTGTTTTTTTTTTTTTTTTTTTTTTTTTTTTTTTTTTTTTTTTTCTATAGTACTTGATAATATATAATAATTGAAAAAATCACTCCATATTGTCACATGGATATTCTTGGCAGAACCTCAATATTTTTTTAGGAATCTGTTTGAAGTATGTCATGTACACACCTCATTTGTTTAGAGAGAGAGAGAGAGAGAGAGAGAGTCTTAACTATTTGGTATATGATGGAAGCAACTGTTATGGTCCAGAACCGACCAATATATGCATCAGAGATGAAGGCCCCAAGCAACGGTGTCAAGCTTGCAGTCCCTCCAAAGTTGGTGAGGGTGTTAGCTGCTTTGGTTACTGGCATATGCAGCTGTGTTGTTAAGTAGTTAATCATATTAGTATTAAATCCTACCACAGCCAACTTCTCAGCTATCTCGTTTGCTACACACAAATGAAAAGGAGATCATTATCAAAACTAGTATCCTCAAAAACCAAAAGAAGCAAAAAAGAAAAATAAGTTTGTTGTACGAGCATTGCGAAAGCGTACAAAAGATGAAGGGCATTGTGACCAACCCTCCATTTCTTCTTCCATGGTTCCCTTTCTCCTTCATCTTCTTAGCTTGCCAGTACTTCAATGGCACCCTAAAGCCTATTATTTATAAGGACTGTGGACTGAAAGTTTGAACGCATTAATTAGTTGATGTAACTTGTCCGTGTACGATTTGCACGATTGTGAAAATATATCAGAGGTTTTTTTTTTTTCATAGAGCACGAGAGAAATAAGTTTTAACACGCTACAACTTCACTCAAAAATCATTTCAAGTTAACGCTAATGTTGTAAGAATATAATTTATTTATTTATTTTATAGTTGGTAATATATTAGTTTTTAAGACTTATGTTATTAAATTTGTTATTACACATGTATGGCCACTAATTATAAGATGTTTAGGATTGCATGTGACTAGTAAGAGTAAACTTTGTATGAAAATTAAAACAATAAATGATGGTGCATGACAGGGTTGGACAGAGAAGTTATTGTCATCTTTAACTTCTTTTTCTTCTTTTTTTTTTCTCAACTCGTGTATCAGATCACCGATGATATGTGATTCGGAGATGGGGACATATGGACTGACTGAACTTTTTTTCATTATTATTATTGGCTAAAAATCAAACGAAAAAAAAAAAAAAAAAACTATCACAATTCAAAATGCAAATTTGGTATAGCTACCTTAAAGCATCCCCATCCGAATTATATCTTATCTTATTTTATCATCTCAAAAAGTTACTTTATCAAATTATATCATACTATTTTACAATACTCCCAGCATCCCAACTTTGATTTTACAATACCACACATTAAAATAATATAAATTATACAATAAGATAATAAACAAATTATATCTCTCTCCTTTCTAATTTATGTCACTCTCTCAACCACAGCACCACATAGCAACCATCCTCTCAACCACACCACCTCCAGACATCCACCACCGTGACCGCAAACCCAACACAATCCCAGCAAATACTAACCCACAAGCCAACCACAAACCCATTAAAAAATAACTAAAAAAAAACCCAATGTCACTCTCTATGAGCAAAATCAAAACCTAGTCTTGTCACCCAGCCAAAATCAATAGCAAAATCAAAACTCAAAATTCATAGCAAAATCAAAACCCGATCCACCAATCTCGCCACTCACCGATCTCCACCACGCCAATCTCCGCCACGCCAAACTCACCACCCACCGATCTCCACCGTTGTATGACCCACTCGTCAAAACCCACGCAGATCTCGACCAACCGATCTCCACCACGCTGATCTCCACCGTTGCATGATCCACTCATCAAAACCCACACCGATCTCGACCCATCGATCAAAACCCACACCAATCTTGACCCACTCAATCCACGCCACGACCCAACCCAGCTCTGGTGTCAAGCTCTTTTTTTTTTTGTTGATAATCTAGTGTTAAGCTTTGAACACGAGAGAGAGAGAGAGAGAGAGAGAGAGATGTGAGAGAGTGGGCGAACTCTGAGGACTGATTTATCAAAAGAGAGAGAGCGAGGGAAGATAAGGAATAAAAAAGTATTTTTTACTTTTACAATTGTGATACAATACCATCACAAATTTGTGATGGTATTGTAGCATGATTGTAAATTTTTTTGGGTTTACAAGTCTAAATGTTGGGTGATTTTTGGGCTTTAATGCTAAATCATCCCTACATATCCCATTTAGCAGCCCCAATGGGAATGCTCTTAGTGAGTAAACTAAGAAAGATACCTGGTGCAGAGTCTAAACTAAATATAAATTAAAATAAAATAAGAAGAAGTAGAAGAAAGATACCTGGTGTAGAGTCTAAATTAAATATAATATAAAATAAAATAAGAAGAGGAAGAAGAAGGAGAAGAAGAAGAAGACGACGACAAAGGAGAAGAAGAAGAAGAAGAAGAAGAAGAAGAAGAAGGTACTGGTTCTAAGCACTATATGTGCGTTTGGCATGGCTTAATTTTGCCAGCTTATTTTACTATTCAGTTTATTTTTACTACTATTTATGAGTCTCACTGTACTATTTCAACTAACTTTACCTTTATCTAGAATACTTTTAATAAATAAAAAAAATTCAATTTCAGTAAAATAAGTAGATTCCAATCAGATTACATATCTGGAACTATGAAGGATACATGAATGTATCTTCCCCTACATTTGCATGTCAAAAGTTTTATAGATTGTTCTCCTCTCCTTTCATTTCCTTCCGTTTCAATAGTGTTGGCCTTCTATTAGGCCGGTTAGATGGTCACCTAAGATCTCCATATATATGTATATACTTAGAGCATTAATTAAACCCTAAATATTAGTCCATATATATGTACTTTTACAAAGAATAAAATATTTTAAAAAAAAGAGTTTAACTTACCTCTAGTCTTTTTTTAACTAGAAATTTTTTTTTTTTAAATACAATGACAATTGGTAGTGGGTTTTAATCTCCATATTTTATTTAATTAGTGAGTGATGTGGTAGTCTTTTATTAAAACAAAAGGAGATTACCACCGCACATTATTGATGCAATAGTCACTTCATAAGTATAAGTACTTGTATGGTGTGGGGTGTGGGGGGTAAGGGTTGAGGTTCAAGTTTCTAGAAGGGAGTTTCACACACATATACACTTAAATTGGGCTAAAGTAGAATTCTATCTTGTATATAATTTTTTTTTTGAAAAAAAAAATAACAACAACAACAACAAAAAACAAAAAAATATTCTCTTTTAAAAAGTAAAAAAGCTAAGCCAAACCCTTAAAAAAAAAAAAAAAAAAAAAAAAAAAAAAAAAAAAAAAACTCTTTGTGTACTATGCTATAGAACTCAATCTTTTTTTTTTTCTTTTTTTGGTGATGGAACACATAATCTCTTGACTATTCATTCTCGGTGTGAGTTTTTAATCTCTCTCTATCTTTCTTTCTCAGTAAACCAAAACTGAAAACTAAAATCAAAAGATTCAAAAGAGAATCTCAAACCTCAAATTATTTGTACTCGTTGCTGGGAATATTTCCATTTTCTCCATTCAAAGCACTACAAAGAAGTGATTTTTTATGCTTTCTTTGCAACTGCTCTAAATTTGTTGTGCCTATCTTCACCTTTCTTTCATTTTTTTATTCTTAAAAACGTTTAGATCCATGTTAAGCCTCTTTCACTTTTTTTTTTTTTTTTTTTGGGTACAAAGAAAAAAGTTTTATTTATTCAAACAGACAGTTTAGGAGAGTAAATAATTTGTTACAAAACACTTTCTAAGAGTGCCCATTTGACAAACATTCTTCAGATACTTTTCATACACAAAACTTGGGTAAGATTCATATACAAAATTTCTATCCATTTGCAAGTTTCCCCTTTTAGCTAGTCCATTAGTCATTCCATTAGCCTCCTGGTATATATGAATCGGAAGGACAATTCACTCGCAAGTGATAAGGAGCCTACATTCATTAATTAAAATATAAAGTTGTGGCATATAAGCACTATCATGTGTTAGCCATTGCATAACCAAAACGAATAGCTTCTAATTCTGCTACATTATTGGTAGTTGTTCATAAATGAATAGAGAAACCTTTTAACCAAAACCCATTAAAATCATGAAAGGCTCCTCCTCCACCTGCTCTACTTGGATTACCAAAAGAACTCCTATCTGTGTTTAGAGTGATAAAAGACTTTGTACGTTTTTAGACCCCTTAACATAATATGTTTAACCTAGTTATTTTGCAAAGTGATTACTTAGATAAATTATTCATTTCTAGGTTAACACATATAAATCATATCATGTGAATAATGCGGAAATATAAAGAACACAACGATATAATAACCTAGGAAAACCAAATCGATAAAAAATTTAGGGAGGATTTAACCTAGCTATCCTTAAGGTAAAAAAGATCCACTATGAAAGAATTGAAATTTGGACAATAGAACGTAGACCACTAACATCCTATTGCTACCTCGAGTAGCAAACTTACTATCACGACCACATAACAGCTCCAAGTCAACGGACTACTTCTTTTCTTGATCTATGGCAACCATAAGTTCTCCTACTTGTGACTTTGAGACTCTACTCAAAGGTTTCAAATCTTCTTAAAGTTCTTTATGCAGCTACTGAAGCGATCACCAAGCTCTTGACATGAATCTTGATCTTGATAACCCTAAGTGTGTATGAAGGTAAGCGCCTCTAGATCTCACAAGAGATTCAACACACAACACATCAAAGACCTCTAAAACGTAGTTAGAGTTTTTCTTTTCATACTTGGAGTAAAACATAAAACCCTACACGTCATATGGGCTTGGGTTGAATTGAAATTTCTACGGAAAAAATAATCTGCACGTGGTTCGATCGATTACGCCTTGCAGATTTAGTCCAATAAATTCTGCAATCACTCTATTCCAATTTTACAAATAAACATACTTTGAGCAAGCCTAAAACTAGACTCAATGTTTTGATCATGGTTTGCCAACTTAATACTGTATGTTTTTAGACTCCTTAAACACAACCAGATTAACCTAGTTATTTAGCCAAGTGATTAACTTAGGTAAATTATGCAGATCTACGTTAACACAAATAAATCATATCATTGAAATAATGGGAAAAAATAAATAACACAACGATATGATAACCCAGGAAAACCAAACTGGTAAAAAACCTAGGGAGGATTTAACCTAGCTATCCTCAAGGTAAAACAGATCCATTATGAAAAAATTGAAGTTTACACAATAGCGACTTAGACCACTAACATCCTATTGCTACCTCGAGTAGGAAACTTACTACCACGACCACATGACAGCTCCGAGTCCACGGACTTCTTCTTTCTTGGATTCACAGCAAGTACAAGCACTCTCACTTGTGTATCTTTAAGCTCTTAATGCAGCAACTGAATGATCATCAAGCTCTTGACATAATCTTGATTCTTGATAACCCTAAGTATATGTGAAGGCAAACACCTCTAGATCTCACAAGAGATTCACATACACAGCATAAACAACAACTGCAACAACCATAAAAACGTGGCTAAGGTTTTTCCTTTTATACTCAGGGCAAAACATAAAACCCTACACGTCAAACGGGCTTGGGTTGAGTTGGAAAATTCTGCAGAAAAACAATCTGCATGAGCTTCGATCGATTGAGTCTAATTTTTGATCAATCGAGCCAGGCAGATTTACACAGTAAATCTTGCAGTGCACTTGATTCCAACTTTACACATAAACATACTTTGAGCAAGTCTAAAAAAAGATTAAACTTTTTGAACCTAAAGTCTTAGAACCTAACAAACTCCCCCTTTGGCAATCCGTGACAAAACACAAACTAAACAAAGTGTTCAAAGTTACAAAAACAGCCCATTACAAAACATTGCCCAACAAAAACAAATTCAACCTAACTACTATCTATCAGTTGCAAATATAGACAGCAGCATGATTGAATCAACCCGTATATTCCCGTAACACTAAACAAAAACATAAATGCATGTGTGGAAAATACAAGTAACCAAAATAAATTCATGATTTCACATAATCATAAACTACAAGACATATATCATGAATAATCTCATAAGTATAAATTAATAACCAATGTAGCACAATGTTAAACAAGAAACATAAATAAACACATCATAGTATCTCCCCCTATCATAGACAACTCAAATAAAACAAAACACATCATGAGCCAAAAAATATAAATACATGATGAAGCACCTAGATACAATCTAAATCTCCCCCTATCAACAAAATCTCCTCTTCATATGTACTCCCCCTTTTTGTGACGAATTGCCAAAGGGCACTCACTCATCATCAAAAGGAGGTGGTGGAGGTGACTGCCTGAAACTCACCAAATCCGCTCTCAAAGCCTAAAGCTCGATAAGCACGTCCACCAAAAACTGACCATGAGCCGCCTGAACAGTCATGACAATGTCCAAATCACGATGAATGATAGAAACATCCGAAGTAGAAGGTGGAGGAGCAACAACAGTAGTTGGATTGACATAATCATCAGCAGCCAGATCACCTGAAGAAGGAGGAGGAGGAGGTGCACTAGAGGAAAAATCTACTCTAGGACGTTTAAAGCTAGCTCACATCTGAGTAGCCCTCTGCTTAAGAAATGTGGCACCTATAGGAGCTATAATATGAATTGGCTCAGACGCTAGAAACTCATCTAATCCTAGATGCAATAAAATTTGATGAATAAAAATGGGAAAGAACAGACCATGAGTAGTGGAACTACTCCTATGAACCTTAATCAAAGAACGAATGAAAAGATGAGAAAAACTCATAGAAGCGTCTGTGACAAGCACATACAAAAATGCACATCTCTCCAAAGGAATAGTGTGTAGGTGAGAGATAGGCCAGATGGAATGGCAAGAAATCTGGAAAAAGAGATAATGAATCTCGGTTAACTCGTGAGAAGTGATCTAAGGATTAGAACCCCACTAGATAGAAGTCCCAGTGAGATATGACATAATGTCATCAAGGGGTGGAGACTTGTCGTAAGGATAAACAGGATGTTGGACCAAAAGCACCTCGAGAGTATCAGCCACTACCGAAGGAGTAATGGTGTACTCTTCACCCCGTATCCAACTCCTCACCAGAGTTGTTAAGGACATATTTTATGTAGTTGGCTAATCCTTTGACAAAACGCACTTTAATTGTATTTGAGTAGATCTAGGATATATTTAATACTTCAAAGAACATGTTGTTCAAGTCTAGTATTAAAACCATGAAGATTGGACCAAGAAACAAGTGAAGAAAAGGTGTTTACTAAAGCTGGACACATACTGGACACCTCTTGAACACCTGCTGGACACCTACGGACAGCTGCTTGATAGCTAGCTATCTATCGAGGTTTAATGAGGCTCGACAGATGCTATCTATCGAGGTATCTATCGAGGTTACGAAAATCAGAATTTTCAAATCTGATTTTCGGGTCAAGCTTTTGTATTTGTGTAGAGTTTCTTTTCTCACAACCCTAGACATATATAAGGCTTATTTTAGAGGTCGTCACATAAGAGAATACAAGGAGAACATATGCAAAAGGTGACTAAAGCCTTATTCTCTTTAGAAAGAAGCTACTGCGTCTTTGCGTCTTAAGGTTTTATAACCAAGTGCTTCTTGATCTTCATTGTTGATGAAGTGAAGAAATTTGCAGCTAACATTCTTCTTTCTCAAGTTGGTGAGTGAGTCACGTACTAGGATTCGCACAAAGGAGTAAGTCACGTACTAGGAACCGTGCTTCAAAGGGTGGCATTCATATATTGAAGAGTTCAGTGGTTCTAAAGCGGTAGAAGGTTTCTGCTGTGAGTTCATTTACGGGGATTATAGAGTCTAGGGACAAATGTTTTGTACTAGATCTAAAACCTCTCTTTACTATAATGAATTGCTTTTCGGGAAGGTTTCCCCCCAGATTTTTTACCGTGAAACTGATTGGTTTCATTGGTTTTCTTGGGTTATCATATCTTGTCTTATTTATTTTTTCGCTGCACTTAGTTTTCACATGATATTGATGTTTGTATGTTTAAACAAGTTTTATGCATAATAAATCTAATTAACAACTTGGGTTTAAAACTTGTTAATTGTATCAACCGGGGTCTAAATTTCTCAACAAGTGGTACCAGAGCGGGTACACTCTGATTGGATTAATTTCCTGAGTGTGATCCTTGCCCCCGCTGTCATGGATCATGGACAATCTCTTTTGATTCCTCTTTTATTTGATGGAACTAATTATGCGTACTGGAAAGTTCGTATGAAAGTTTTCTTGCAAGCTCTAAGTGAACAGGTATGACAAGCTATTGAAGTTGGCTAGATTAAGCCAAAGGAATTGCCTGTGGATTGGGATGATGCAACAATCATAGTGGCAAATTTCAATAGTAGGGCCTTAAATGCTTTATTTTGTGGGGTGACCAATGAGGAATTTAAGAAAATATCATCCACAGAAGTTGCCAAGGAAGCATGGACCATTCTTGAGACCACCTATGAAGGTACCTTGGCTGTGAAGACTGTGAAGTTTCAAAGACTCACTAGCAATTTTGAAGAAATAAGGATGGAAGAGGATGAGACCTTTGATGAGTTTTATGCTAAACTCAAGGATATTGTGAATTATGCTTTCAACCTTGGAGAGTCTATAGTAGATCCTTAGGTCCTTACCTGAAAGATTCCATGCCAAGATCACTACCGTTAAAGAAGCAAAGGACATTGATCAAATTCCTTTGACTGAGCTTGTAAGGAACCTTCAAACCTATGAGATGGGATTAGGCTCAATAGGAAAAGGTGGAAAGAATAAAAACTTGGCTCTTAAGGGTATAGAGGAATATATTGAGGACTTTGAAGATGAAGATGAGGATGAGGATCTATCCTTCATAACTAATGAGACTATCAAGCTTCTTCAGTTTAGGAAAAAGGATAAGGGCAAACCTCCTAGAAAATCTAAATCCTCTAGGAAGGGTAAGAATGAGAAGCCCCTCATCCAATGCCATGAGTGCAAGGGTTTTGGTCATATGAGGATAGAGTGCCCAAACTACCTTATGAAGGAAAAGGCTAATAAGTTAGAAGATAAAGGGTTGGTTGCTACTTGGAGTGACACCGATAATGACTCTTCTGATGAGTATGTGGATAAATGTAGTCATGTTATGGTCTTTACTGCCTCAACTGATAAGGTGATTATGGAGAGTGCTAGTGACAGTGAGGATTCTTCTAATGATGAAGCATCCAAGAAGATGACCCTTTAAGAAGCCTATGATAAGCTATGCACTAAATTCATAAAATCTTAAAAGACTTCTCATCTTTGTAGAAAAGAGCTTAATGAGGTAAAAACTGAAAAGGCTGATCTGTTAGTCAAGCTGGATGAGACTACAAAGTTAGTTGAGACTCTCATTGTGGAGAACACCTCATTAGAAGAGAAGGTCAAGAATCTTGAGGTTGAGCTTAGTCAAGCTAGAACTCAAATGGAGATAATGTCTAGTGCAAAACTTGATGAGGTTTTGAGTGCTCAAAAGCCTAGTTCTGATAAGACTGGCTTAGGATATACTGTCTCCTCTGGCCCCTCCTCTTCCATGGCTTCTGGATCAAGGACTATCATTGTGCCTCAATCCGAAAAAGGTAATAAAGGTATGAAATCCAAAACTATTTTGGCTAATTCTAAATCCTTTGTTAGACCTCATGTTTGTCACCATTGTGGTGTTTCTAGACACATTCGTCCTAATTGCTTTAAGTTGTATCCTCAAAAGCAAGTATCCAAACGGTCACAAGTTTCCTCTCAAGGACCTACACCTTTGTTTGGAGAGTTATTAAAAGCTTTAAGCTTTTTAACTCAATTTCAAGAGAATCTTAATTCTTCTATGTCCTTTAGTAGTCATACTAGGACACGTGCCTTTTCATCTTCACGGCCAAAGACTCGTGCTGTGTGGGTGAGAAAGGAGCCTAAGACTTAATTGTCTTTTCTGTTTATCCTCTGCTTTAATTCTTTCTATCTAAAGTAGGACTCTCTTTGCTTGATTTCTTATCTGCTTTTGAAATCATGCTTTTATGCTTTCATGCATCTGCATCTTTCTATCATGCTTTCATGCATATGCATCTTTCTTTCATTCTTTCATGTCTGTTTTTGTTTGAATGTTTAGTCTTTATTTTGTGTTGTTTTCAAAACAAAATTGAAAAATCAGAAAAATACAAAAACAGTGTGTGTTTGTGTACTTTGGTTCTTGTGAACCTTAAAATGGCCATTGGAACAGAGTTTTCTAAACTTTGTATCTCTTGTAGCTTAGATGAGTATCTCTATGCACAACTAAGCAAGTGAGCTTTATGGCTCTTTGTTTGTGATGAGTAAGGTTAAGTGATCTCTTGTACTTAACACTCGTATCACTCTTTTTGACAAGTGGGACTAGAAAATCCTAAGAGAAAGGCATAAATAACCATCTCACCACTGTTACCCACCAATCATGATATGATATCTGTATGCTTCAGCATAGCAAAAGTGCAATGTCAATGACATCTATATGCTTCAGCATAGCAAAAGTGCAATGTCAAAAACTTAACATAATTGAGTATTTCTTTTCTCTCATTTGTATATCCATGCATGGTTTGCTAAATAAATAAAAAATATGCAAAGAAAATAAAAGCAAAAAGAACAAAAATGCTTTAAATATGATTGCAAGCGTGTTTTCTAGAAGATGTGAGAGTTATAGGATGTACCTCAAAGGTGATAGTCCCCATCAAACAGTTATGATTGTGTGTGAGTTAAAGTGATTTTCTCATATCTCAAGTCATCATAACTTTGAGACACCCATGCAATCTTGCGATGTTTTACACACACAACACGCAATATTCTTTGCTACTTCTGATATATGTGCAGGTACAATGTGATTTGGTCATCACAAGGTTTACATGTGTTGATGTATACTCACTAAACTGTCTTGACTTGTTTTTAAAATATAAAATCAATTAGACTTGTTTTGTGTGTGTGTGTGTGTGTGTTTTAGGATCCATGTGCTTAAAATTGTGTTGAGAGATGATTTTGAGAGTCTAATATGTTGATTAGATCATTGGTTGAGTTGCATGCATGATTGCATTCATGTCTGTGTTTTTCCCTTCTCGAAAAACTGTTTGTAAAAGCTGGCTCGACACCTCCTCGATACCTGTTGTCTGTCGAACTTCTTAGCCTTTTCTTATCGCAATCTTGACATCTTCTCGACACCTGGTAGATCGATCGAGATATTTTCTGTCTGCTCGATAGATCCTTGACACCTTCTTGATCCATTCAGGTATGCTTGATAGCCTCTCAACACCTCTTGATCCATCGAGATCCTCTGCATGCATTTTTTTCTCATGTTTTGCATGTTTCTTTGATCTTATCATCCATAGCATCTTTTTTCATTACATTCATGCATTTATTTGGATTCTTTGTACCCCCTTGATCATTTTTGATCATCTTTATGTTTCTCGAGTGAAGCTTTCTAGCTTCTTGTACCCATTGTCAATCGTGACAAAAATTGGGAGAAATTGGAGAATTTGTGGTTTCTTTCTTTAAGATTCTACAAGTTAGGGGGAGAAATACATTCCTTTGAAAGGGGGAGATGTGTTTCATCTTGTTAGGGGGAGTGTTTACCTCCTTGTTGTTGTAGGAGCTACTTTTAGCTTCTTCTTCTTGTACCTAGGTCTTGTGACCATTCTTACATACATGATGCCTCTCAAGTGGTATATATATGATGATGTATGTTTTCTTCACCTACCTCTACATGTGTTGTTTCTTTTCTATCTTTATACACATGTTTCTTTATTTTGTATTCAATTTATTATTTTTGTTTTACACTAAGATACCTTAATGAGTTTTGTTTAAGTGTTTCAGAAATACAGGTTGTCAAAGTCTTCCATGCCATGAACTCTCTTCTTGCAAAGTTTTTCAAGAGTTTGTGTTAGGGTAGATTTTATTGTATTCAACAAGTGAGTATGAGTTGAGTGATTTATGACTTCTCTCATATGTTCATTTGTTTGTTGTGGTTTTGTCACAGATTGCCAAAGAGGGAGATTGTTAAGGACATATTTTATGTAGTTGGCTAATCCTTTGACAAACTCACTTTACTTGTATTTGGGTAGATCTAAGATGTGTTTAATACTTCAAAGAACATGTTGTTCAAGTCTAGTATTAAAGCCATGAAGATTGAACCAAGAAACAAGTGAAGAAAATGTGTTTACTAAAGCTGGACACCTCCTGGACACCTGCTGGACATCTGCGGATAGCTACTCGACAGATAGCTATCTATCGAGGTTTAATGAGGCTTGACAAATGCTATCTATCGAGGTATCTATCGAGGTTACAGAAATCAGAATTTTCAGATCTGATTTTTGGGCCAGGCTTTTGTATTTGTGTAGAGTTTCTTTTCTCACAACCCTAGACATATATAAGGCTTATTTTAGAAGCCGTCACATAAGAGAATACAAGGAGAACATATGCAAAAGGTGACCGAAGCCTTATTCTCTCTAGAAAGAAGCTACTGCATCTTTGCGCCTTAGGGTGTTGTAACCAAGTGCTTCTTGATCTTCATTGTTGATAAAGGGAAGAACTTTGCAGCCAACATTCTTCTTTCTCAAGTTGGTGAATAAGTCACATACTAGGATTCGTGCAAAGGAGTGAGTCACGTACTGGGATCCGTGCATCAAAGGGTGACATTCATATATTGAAGAGTTCAGAGGTTCTGAAGCGGTAGAAGGTTACTGATGTGAGTTCATCTACGGGATTGGAGAGTCTAGGGACAAAGGCTTTGTACTAGATCTGAAACTTCTCTTTACTATAGTGAATTGCTTTTTGGGAAGGTTTCCCTCCAGGTTTTTTACTGTGAAATTAGTTGGTTTCATTGGATTTCTTGGGTCATCATATCTTGTCTTATTTATTTTTCTGCTGCACTTAGTTTTAACATGATATTGATGTTTGTTTGTTTTAACAAGTTTTATGCATAATAAATCTAATTAACAACTTGGGTTTAAAACTTGTTAATTGTATCAACCGGGGTCTAAATTTCCCAACAAAATTGTTGGAATCATAGGAGTGGATAGAAAGGTTCGAGTAAAACTCTCTAATCAAGGTAGCTGGAGGGGGATGTGAAATGTCCAACAAAGGAAGCCAACCCCTACGCTCAAAATTTCTCCGAATCTCACCATTTAACTCCTCTAACACTACCTTCCTCTCAGCCCAGATATTCCTTTGAATGTTCAGCTTCTCATAGGTTTCCTGGTTTTTCTCACTAAGGAACCTCTCACTATCAAAGGTGGGGATAGAAGAAATGGAGGATTTCCTATTTGCTCTAGTCTTCCTAGACATGATGCTAAAGATCATAAAGGAAAGACAGAAAAGAGACAAAAGACAAAAACAAGAAGAACCCAAGGGTAGACTTCAAGTTAGAATAGAAATAATATAGAAACGAATAATCTATATGATGCATGAACAATATCAACACATGATGCATGCTCTAATGCAGTGAGAATAAGTTCAATTGCACTTTAAAATCACAAAATTGGCTTGAGCATAGAGTTATATCAAAAACCCCAAATCTTGAAAACCCATTTTCAAAAAACTCAACAAATTAACCAATTGATCATTACACAAGATAGTTAACTGAATATAATGATCAAATCAATTAAACAAACAAGCCAATTTCATCAATTAAAGTTTAATTGAACAAAATCCCCAATTCGGGTAGTTTCAAACCCTAGAAAATTCAATTTTTCCAAAATCAACAAATTGATCAAATTAATTCACAAAGATCAAATTTATATCATCCCACAACAAAAACCCATTGATCAATTTAGAAAGAAAAGATTGAAATCACCAAAATTTCCAAATATTCATAGGTTCATAATTTCCTCAAAATGCATGAAAAATATGCATGAAATATGAAAATAAATGAAAAAGGAGGGGCAAAAGAGTCTTACTGGCCTTAGAAGACAAAAACCTTGCAAAACATTTGAGGGAAAACGACAAAAAAATTGCTTTGAATCCTTGACCGATCGAAGAGAGAGAGAAAGAACTTTTTGAAAAAGTTTGAATAGTGACAAACACGTGAAAAGCTTATGTTTTAAAAACCCTCTGAATGATTTTCAATCGATCAAAAAACAGGTACAATCGATCGAAAATTACATTCAATCGATCCAGCATCAATCAAGCATCGATTAGCCAGACAGATTCAAACCAAAAATTTAATCGCAATTTCAATCGATCGAAAAACACACTCGATCAATCGAAAATCTGGAAAAATCAAATTTTTAAAAAACAAAGCATTTTAATGCAGAAACTCCTCAAAGCATAGTATTTTATGAATGAAATGCATGAGTATGAGATGAAAAGTTTTTCAAAAACCCTTGAATTTAACCCTCGTTATCCAAAAGTAAGATTTTCAATTAAATTTTCCTTAAAAACACTTTAAACACATTTTGCATCAAAATCAAGGTTCTTTCAATCTCGGATGACCACAACAAGATCACACAAAATAACATGTATCAAGTTTAGCAAAGAGTAACTTGTGAAGTGTGTGCAACTAGTAAAAGCTTGAGATACATGTGAGGTGATAAGTAGATAGTAATCAATCACAATTTCTACAAAATCCATCACATAAATTTAAAAGAGACTATCCCTTAAAGAGTTACATCATATAACTCCCACATCTCCTAGAATAAAAGCTTGCAATCATGTCAATTTCTTGAATTTTCCTCATAATGTACACACCAATTTTATTTTTCTTGAAACTTATTAAAATAGCCAAGATAATGTACATACCAATTTTATTTGATTGTGAAGTTATTATAGCCCAATAATGTACACACCAATTTTAGCATTAATTCGAGGCTACACCTTATGTTCTTTTTGTGCATGTGTTACACTTTCTCGAGTACAAAATCATATGATATGCACTAAGGTGTTCATGATTAGCTAGTAAACAGTGGTGAGATGGTTATCTATGCCTTTCTCATTAAGTTCAAGTCCAACAATCAAAGGCATGTGACTTCAATATCAAGATCATGTGATCAAAATAGTGCAAAACACATTTGTTTTCCTTTTCCTTTTTTTTTATTATTAAAAAAAACAACCTAGCATGAAATGCATGAATGTTATGCAATTGAAATCCTCAAAACAAAAACAAACCAAAACAACAAAAGAAGAATGGTCACAAAGAGTAGAGAGCTGAAGCACAAGCACCATGTCAGAAAGACTCAATTAGATTAAGCATTTTGCATCCAAAACTTTTTAGATGCAACTCTAGCATTGGAGTTATTATTCTGATTAGAATGATAAGTAACTCCAGGATTGGAATAAAGGTTTAAAGCCTTTACCAATTCACCAATAAGTATCATAGGATCTTGTGCTCGAGGCACAGATACTTTTGGCTTATTTGCTCACTTAGCAGCTTGCAACTTGAAACAGTTTGAACGAATGTGCCTAGACTTTCCACAAAAATGACAAACACATGCAGGTCTATCATGCAACTTATCCTTAGGAGGGTTAGGAGTCTTAGGTTTAGACTCTTTGAGATAAACCCTAATCTTCCTAGAAGGAGCAACTTCCACAGGTTTGACAATCTCACTCACGGAGGGCTCAAAAGAAGGAACAAAGTTTGTGGAATGTGTTTTAGGCACGGAGATGCTTTCCACAAAACCTAAACCAGTTTTGTCTGAAGGAGACTTCTGGACACTCAACATGTGATCAAGTTTGGAACTAGTAGACCTATTTGTTTTTTCTCTAGCAACAGATAATTCAAATTCCAAGTTCTTAACTTTATCAAGCAATAGCATGTTCTCAGTCTTCACATTATTTAACAATTCTCATCTGGACAAACAATGCAATTAAGTGCAAAGCAAAAATCAATTGTATGTCCAAACACATAGCCAATGCAAAATACCAAAGTATTTGCATTAAGGATACAAGATCCAACAAGAGCACAAGTGTGTAGTACTCAAGTACAAAAAAATGCTACAAAAGCAATGAGATAAACACAAAGTACTGAATATTAAACTGGAATTAAACCAAAGTACTTAAAGCTTTAAAAGAAAGAAATGTAAATAAAAGCGTTCTAGACTATGGCAAAAGAAACTAAACAACTAAACCACCAAAAATTAACCAATATGTCTATGAAGTGCATTTGCTATGCTATGCTTGTTAGGATTAGTGCCCTTAAATCCTATTGTATGATGCTATGTATAATATTATGTATGACATTGTGTATGACTTAATATTGTGTTTAATAAATCTGTTTTATTATTATCTGAAATAATGGTAACATGAATATTGGGACATTATCAAATAGTCCATGAGATGCATTGCATGTTATTTATATGATTTAGTCACAGAATATGTAAATCACAAGTTCTTTGTAAACTCAAAATGTAGTTCGTAGTTGGTGATGAGATTGGGCATTTCATCTGCGAAGACTATAACATATCAACTAAGATGATTTGCCTTGATCATTGAAATGGAGATTTCTAGTTGGTATGTTGATATGTTTTAAGAGTTAAGACATATTGAACTGGACCGCTGTGAGTTTTATTATTCTCCTAACAGCTGTCAATTGAATGATAAACTCACGACTTGTATTTGCATGGACTCTTAATCCTGAGAGAATAATGGACTTGATTATGAGATGTAGGTCGCTTTGATATATCAGGAGTGAGATCTAAAGTAATGGTCAAAACCTCAATATGTTGCGCAACCACATTTAGTGTTGATGAAACATATATTCTCAAGATAGAATTCATAGTCTCTTAACAGAGATACAAAATATTCCCTTGAGATAAGTTTAATGGGTTTGTTATTCAGAGAGTTAGGCCTAACCACTTTAGTAAGGAGTTACTAAAGTATATATTTATGGAATTGGATTTCATGAATATATGATGAATAACTTTAAAGGATTAAACTGGGTGCTCAAGGAATTAAGATGTAGTAATCTACAAAGTGGCAGTCTTCTTTCATGACTTTGTATTACTACGAATATTTTATGAAGGGGTTGCATGTAAAATAAAGTCTTGGGATATAATTTATAAATAAGGCCTAGAGTGCAACTATATTTATATAGTGGTATTAAATATAGTTAATGGTAACTTTGGACTTGTCAAGAGTTGACAGAAAAGCCCAAGGCCCATTGAAGTTAGTGTCTTATTGGTCTCTTTTGGTCCCATTCCAAGCCACACACTTAAGCCCAATTGGAAAGGCCCAAAAGGCTAGCCCAATTAGATAATCAGTTAGAAATAAAGGGAAAAACATACACATTTTTCTGTAGAGAATTTTGTAAGAACTATTGTGAAGTGGTGCAAAAAGTGTTAGACACTTTTTGACATTCTCCCTTTGGAACTAATTGAGAGACCACACATCTTGGGCGTTAGTGGAATTGGAGTGAAGATTGAAAGTGTTCCCAAGTGCTTCTGATCTTCGGCTTTGAAATTCACCACTCCAAGGTACACTCTCTTGTTCTTAAATTCTGAAATTTACATAGTACATGTTAACATTTATGAATGAAGTAGATCCGTTATTTTTTCGCTGTGTACATGTATATTTCCATCAATGCTCCCCCTCAAAATGTGCAACTCCCCCTCAAAAGTTTCTCCCCCTTTTTGACTGAAATGGCCAAAGGAGTTAGAATTGCTCAGATTCCGAATCAGATCCTTGCGCCATAGCCATATCCTCAATCTGAGATGATAATGCATTTATTTGGCCTTGAATGTAAGCAAATTGATCCGCGGTGTGCTGCACATGAGACTCAAGCATGCCATACATCTATTCTACTCTTGCTATAAGACGATCATGACGATCGGATCCATGTGGTTGTGCTTGGGAAGATGGCTGTGCAGAACTCTCTGGAGCAGAGGTAAATTTGTCAATCTCATCCTCAGTATCTCTACCCTCTTCTTGAACATGAGCCCTTGGTATTTGTGAGACGTCGGTCTTGGATCCGGTGATGTGAGCTTTGCTTCTAGTCACAATGCTACCACGAATGGGATAGTCTCTTTGTATTATGGTGAGACCACTCGGAAGTTTGAGCCTTGTCTTTGCAATGAGGCCCATGGTGAGAGTAGGGAATGGCATTATTGTCCTTAAGTTCCTTTTGGTGATGCTCTTGGTCAGAAGATGATAAATGTGTCCACATATGTCGATCTCTATATGTGTGAAGAGATCGTATATAAAAATGGTCCTCGGCTTGGACAACGTTGTCAAGTTGGTGACCGGGTACAAGTTGTGGATCATGACATATGGTAAAGTCCTCATCTCTGTATCAAATGGGATGGTGTTCATTGACCTCTTGTTTAGTGTACCACCAAGAAGTCGTACTATTTGCTCAATTGATTCCAATCGGTCATCATATTGCACAGTAATTGGCTGAGAAGGAGGACGAACTTCAAGGAATTCTTGGATTGAGTCTTTTGTAATCACAAATTCCTTGTGACACCCAGTAGTGAATGTGGTCTCCATCCACACTAGCATTCGAAAAGAACTCTCAGATGATTTCGGCGTACACATTACCACTTGGATTCAGTAGCTTCGTCCATGTTCTCTCCTTGAACACATCAGGAATGCAAGTGTCCTCAAGAGTCTCCATTCTAACAACTCTTTCCATAATGATTGTGGCTCATTTGTAGCAGTCGTTATAAGCCATGTCTGCGTCAATGGTCTTGAAGTTGTCAGAGTCTGTGCGAGGACATTTGGAGGATTTCTTGGAAGTAGCATGCTTGGTGGGAGACATCTACAAGACAGACATAGAGCACAAAGAGAAAACAAGTGAAAAAACACAAAGACTAGAACACAAACTTGATTAACGTCAAGTTAGTCAGAAAAAATAAGCACAAAGACTTAAAGTAGAACATAACAGTGTTAAAACTACATGCTTTAAGTGCTAAACCATGTAAACACTAACAAAATAGCAACTGAGCATGTGTGTGCATCTAGTGTGCATGTGGTGTGCATGATGTGTACATGGTGTGTGCCTAGGTGATGCATGGCATGGCAAGATGAGGCACACGTGGGTCAAAATGTGTAAAACACACACCCAAAGATCAAAACATGTTAAACAAGTTCAATCAAGGGTAAACCCAAAAGTTGGAACTCATTGGAGTCCAAAACAACTCAAAAATGTCACTTGAGCATTTTATCAAACACATGGAATGCACCACTACACTACACAAATGAGCAATGCATGAATAGATGAAAATATGCCTAGATACAATATCAAATTGCCACAAGGAGCCAACATAGATACAAACGAAACAAGTGGGACAAAGCCCAATCAAAATTTTGAATTTTTTTTGCCTAAAATCATAGTTCCCAACCCCTTTTTCAAAATACCCCAATTCAAGAACCCGAAAAAAAATTCTGCATAATCTAGAATGAAAAACTGAAAAAGAATATTAAGAAACATACCTTTGAAGAGATTTTGCAGAGATTTGGACTTGAAATTGGAGGGTTTTGAGTGAAAAGATTAGTTTTGGGTTGAGAGTGGTTCAAGTAAGGTAAAGGAGGCAACTCAAGTCTGTTTTAAAAGTCAGTCACATCAGCCTTATAAAACTGAAAACACGTGTTTTTTAAGGGTTAGACAGTCGCGAAATTACTCGTGAAAAACACCACTGAAGCACAAAAACTTTCGCGGGAAGCTTTTAGTTGCAAAACAGTCGCAAGACAGTCGCAAAAGTCTCTATCTGAAATTTGTGTTTTCTAGTTTTTGCCTTTACCTCTTTTCGCGGGAAGTGCTTAGCTGTGAGCTTTTTGCGAAAATGCCTCTGAACAAGATTTTGAAGAACAACACAAAAAATGCATTTTGAACAAAAACTTAAAGGAAAAAGGTATAAATTCACATTTGAACATGTACAATCACACAAATGAAATAAGCATTCATTGAACAGAGTCTTCTGTGTTGTGTGTGAGTATCAAATGTGGAATGGTCCTTAGTTTAGAGTGAAGCTTCAATGATCAATTCAATCAAGTCATACACAACTAGTACTAAGTCAAGTGGACTATCTCAATTATAGAAATGAACATATAAGATCTCCCATAAGAAAGTGATTACATTTCTTTGAAGCTTTTCATTTGACTTCTTTACAAATCATAACATTTGATCATTTTTGAACAAAATACATCTCATTTTGAGATCGATGCCTAAAATTTTTGGTATTTCAACTTTGAGAATGAGTCTTTGGCTTTTTGAGGCACCATACATTTCAATACAAGTTTCTTTCCCTTTTTCTTAGTCAAATACTAGAATGAGCGACGGCTTTTGCAGCTCAATATCTCTTCTCATTTTGAGATTTACATTTGTTGAGCTCTTTAAGCAAAAACATAAAAACGTGGGAAAAGATATTGGCACAAGTCTATGCATGTATCATGACCAACAAGACTATTAACTAATCATTCATGATAAGCTTGAAGATCGATTTACAACAATCACACATAGATTTCAAGAATTTTCCCACAAAGATAGATGTGCATACAAAACAAGCTAAGCTCGTAAATGCACTACGCCATTAGTACGAAGGTACTAGGCCAAACTAACATGTGATATACACAAAACAATCGATCAAACTTTTTGGAGATTTTTCAATTTTTTATGAGTTTTTGAATTTTTAAACACACTCCAAAACATAACAAGAAAAGTAAGATCAACAAAAAAAATGCAGCTAGCAAAAGAAACATGCTATGAACTAGAAGTAATGACACAAGAAGATTTTGCATGACATAATGCATGAATCTATGACCCTAAACATCAAAAGAATTAATGCATGGGCATAGGGAATAATCATGCATGAGTACCCTTATTCACCCACACTTTTCGAGTGTTTTGGGTGAGAGCCTTGGATGGAGGGGTATGACCAACATAGCTTTCCAACCTCGGAGTGAAGCTAGTAAGGCATAGAGAGATGTTCTTCCACATTTCCATGACGTCTCCAATGAGATGTCCTTCATTTTCTCCTTTAGGTTGTGTTCCCTTTGGCCTTTCCTTTGAACTTTCTTGGCCACACATGGAGTCAGCCTTCTTAAGAGCATGAAGCTTTGAAACAATTAGGTTTTGTGTGCCCTTGAACGCCACAATGATGACACATATGCTTCACATGAGGCCCCCTCTAATTTTTGGGTAATGACTTCCCTTTATCTTTTAGTCTTACACTAGTGGTTCTCTTCTCAGCAACAAGGGTCTCAGCCTCAGGTTTTACTTCTTTAAGTTTCTCAATACTCTTGGCTGATACGAACTTCACTTCCTTCTTAGGTTCGCTACTAGAGCTTCCTTCTCCGGTATAACCTAAATCGGTCTTGTCATGTGAGGATTTTTGTGAGGACAACACGCTGTCAAGTTTCTTGGTGGAGATACACTCAACCTTGACATTAGCTTGGATTATTTCAAGCTCACGAAACTTGATCTTAGAGTAAGCTTCAACCAGCTCTCCCTTGAGTCCTTCTACTTCACATTTTTCCTCTTTTAGTTGCATAAGAGTACACCTATGCTCTTCTTCAATCTTCTTCATCTTTATCACATCATTGTTCACAACCTTGGCATATTTTCCACAATCTTCTAGCAAAGAATCATATGCTTCTTGAAGGTTGCTCTCACCTTCATTTTGGCATACATCTTCATCTTCCAATTCTTCAACTTTCTCACCCTCAGAATGCTCACCAAGTTCATTTACCAAATTGCTTAAATCATCCTTAGATTCAACGGAGGTAATTGCCATGAAGGCCCTATAGTTCCCGTCAATGTCACACTTTTCCTCTGTGTCTGAATTTGAGCTTTCGAAGTCGCAAAGAGTAGTGGCAAACACCTTACCCTTCCCTCTCAAGTAGTTGGGACATTCTTTCTTGATGTGTCCAAGGTCGTTTGCATTCATAGCACACAACTCCTTGGGGGGGGGGGGTTGGGAGTCCTTCCCATATTTCTTCTTGAACTCCTTCCTACCACCTTTGGATGATGAGAAATTTCCTTTGCTGAAAGACTTCCCACTGTTCTTCATCTTCAGAAATTTCCAGAAGTTCTTTGCAAGGAATAATACTTCTTTGTCCACATCATCTTCTTTGAAAGAGTCGTCCATCCTCTCATTGATGGTTTTGAGTGCAAGTGATTTGCTTGGCTTGTGAGAAGGCAGTCCAAGCTCATATGTTTGGAGAGATCCAATTAGCTCTTGAATTTTGATCTCATCCAAATCTTTGCTTTCTTCTATAGCAGTGACCTTTGCACGGTAGCTCTTCAGTAAGGACCTCTAGATCTTTCTTACCACCTTAGCATCCTTAATCTTTTCACCGAGATTGAGCTTGGCAATCACAATTTCATTGAGCTTCCCATAGAATGAATTAAATGACTCATCATCACTCATCTTGAGCTCTTCAAATTGAGTGGCAAGAATTTGGAGTTTTGTGTCCTTAACTTTCTTGGTACCTTCATAGGTAGTCTCAAGAATCGTCCAAGCTTCTTTGGTGGTCTTCACATACGATATCTTGTGAAATTCATCAGTAGAAATACCACAAAAGATAGCATTAATTGCTTTGCTATTGGCATTTTCCAAATCAAGAGCTGCCTTGTCCCATTCGAACTTGGCTGTCGTGGGTCTAACATACCCATTCTCAATGGAATCCCATACAGACTCGTCTATAGCACAAAGGAATACCCTCATACGAACCTTCCAAAAAGCATAGTTGCTCCCATCAAAGTATGGTAGAGCATTGAGAGATTGTGACTGATCCATCACAAAAAGGGTTTTGGATCGCACTTAGGTAATGAAACCACAGCAAGTGCAACCACTCTGATACCAATTGATAGCTCAGATTTGTGTTAAAAACAAAAAAGCTGTTTAGACCCCAAATTAATAAAAAAGGCTCGGTTGATTTTACTCTAACTTAAACTAAGTGCGGAATAGAGTAAATGTGAGCGAACAAACAATACAACTACTCTAAGCCATATTCAACAAATCACACTAGTAAAATGAAAACTAAAAGAATAAAAGAGATATGAAAACACAAGATAACACGCCGATGTGTTATCAAAGAGGAAACCAAAGAACTCGACGAAAAACCTCACCGCCGCCCTTCAAGCAGTAAATCGATCCACTAGACAATAAGTTGGGATACACGAATAGCAAGAGACCCTCTAAGCCTAGTCTACTCAGTGCACCTAAGCCCTCCAAGCTCCTACTTCAACAAGGCTTCTCGAAACCGTGTCTTGTCTAGCTCTCCGGATCCCGTAATGCCCCCAATTACATCCACCAAAGGTTAGCTTCTTCCAATGCTTCCCAGTAGCACCAAAAACTCATTGGACACTCAGTATGGGTGTGGTAAGTGTTTGGGCTATCAACCTCTCAAGAATTTGGAAATTGAGAGGTAGGAGTAGAGGAAAACCATAATGGATGGTGTAGAGAATTGTGGGTATGATAATCTCACACTCTCAAGGGTTTTTGGCTAGGGTTTTCTTTCTAAAGAGTTCTTTACTCAATATGTGGATAATGATGGTATATATAGTGTGTATGAGGATCTAGTGGAGCTGATAGGACAAAATTGCAAAACAGATTGTTTTGCGGGTATCTCACGAAAAGGCCTTACCCGCGAGACACTCGCGAACACCAGCTGTCTCCATCCTGTCCTGACTCTTTGCATTCCAGTCATGTGCTGGGCATATGCATCATTTCGCGGGATGGCTAGTCGCGAGCTACCCGCAAAAACTCCTTTTGTCTTCAATAGATGCCTTGAGTCTTCACACTTTCTCTCTTTCACACAACCCTTACAAATAAATCCCACATAAAATGTAGGGTACAAAAGATTGAATAAAATTACAATCAAACTTGGCACGGAAATAAAGCCAACACAAAATAGTTGTAAATTACAACTTTACAAACCTAACATTGATGGTTCCCCATTATGGATCACGACAAATTGGAGGTGGAACTGTGGAGGTTTGATAAGTGACACCCATGGTGGATGATTTTAGGTCCCTCCTTCAAACTAGATAGATTTAATTTCCAACATGCTTTATAATAACGCCAATTGATGTGCAGATGCAATGGTTGGGGAGGAATGCGACCAACATGCATGTTTCTTTTATTGTGCTAGTTTCACCTCAAGCTTTATTACTTATCTTTTGGATATTGATGTTTTGGATCTGCAACTTAATTATATTACAATTTATGTATTTTCCTAGTTTAATCTCTGTTGTGTTCACCACAAAAGTAAAAGGAAATGAAAATAATGAGCTATTAAATACTAGAGAATATGTCTTATAAATAATGGAAATCAGTTGATTCTTTCAAATTAATTTTACGAATTTTTAGATTTTTTTAATGACTTATTAAGAATTAATAGTATTTTGAATCTGAAATATCAGAGCTTATGCCTTACAGTAATGAGAAATGGGATAATTTTTTTTGGTTGATAATTTAATATTGAGAGAAAGTAGATTAATTAAAACCTTAATTACCTCAGTCGAAAATATCACTGATGATGCCAAAATCATCAGTTGATCAAGTTCATCCAAATGAGTCAGCACGAGCTCGTCCTCGTTCCTGTAGGGTTAAGAATAGAGTCCTCTCTGAGTGGTCACTGGTGTGGTGCCGGCCATGGAGTTTCCAATGAAAAAAGTCAGTGAATGAAACTTGAGTAACAAAGAGCACTTAGTTGTGAGAGTAAGAATAAGTAGAGTGCGTGTATGTACCTCCTCACGGATTTCATATGTTTTTATAAGAGGTGCTACGTCTACAACATTTTCACAACAAATCATAGGTGGTGATGATGTATAAATTGTCAGTCAAGTTAGTTCGTCTAGATGTTGCTGATCCCTCATCACTACTCCTACAATCGTGGAATGAAGGTTCTCCTAAGGTGGTCACCGGTGTGGTGCCTGTCACAACACCTCTGATGCCAAAGTCAGTATATAGAAATCTTGAGAGAAATAAGAAAGTTCTAAATACCAAAGTTATCTGTGTAAAAGTATTTTTTTGGGTGAGATTTATGTACCTTCTGTGCTTCTAATGAGTATGTGTATATATAGCTTTGTGGTTTCTAGCCGTTGGGGCATTGATTGTGATTTTAATGCTCTTCTTGTAATGCCTTAGGGCTTATTAATGCAGGTCTTGATGAGGCTCCAATGATCTGACAGCTAGCTAGTAACTGTCCGAGGCATTGAATCCTCTTATTAATGACTTGCCTACCCTCGTCCATGTCGTGTTACAGGTGGATGAAGGTGTTTCATGAGGTCGTCCAAGAAAAATGGTCTCATCAGTCCCATCAGTTGCCCTCCAAGTTCCGTGGTTGTCGTGGTGTGTCAGGACGACCGTTGGAAGATGAAAGGTTTTTTTATTAGACGTGGCTCTTGGGGTTTTGTTCCACATTTAATGCGTAGTGGCGGTGCCACATGCATCGTGGTCACGTGGCGTGTTCTGACTAGTGCAGTTAATTCCCCAATTGTGTGACTCTTGGTTTTCCTGCTAAATTTTAGTTTTTTGTGCCTAGATTTTAAATCTTAACCCTTTCCTCTTTCCCCTTCACTTTTTCAACCTCTCAATCATTGCTCTGTATATCTTTTTCTCCAACCTATTCTTGTGATCTTCCTCAAGCTTTTCACATTTTGTGGTTTGAGCTTTGGCATTTTGTGGTTGTTCCCTTCAAGGTATGCCTATCTTTTCTCTCTTTCTTCATTTTTCTATGGCATAGAAAGATTGTGCTAGGTTTCTGATTTGGTATACCTTTTTAGTTTTGGGGCTTTTAGAAATATCTTTTCTCCCCCTCCGTTTTTTGGTTTTTCATGGTTAGTAGCATGGAAGTTAGGATAGCTTGCCCTTCAATTTCATTCCTTTTTGCGCGATTAGGGGCAGCCTTAGACGTTTCACGTACTTTTCTCCCTTTGGTTGGAAATTTTGTCTTTGAGGGTAGTGGTTTAAGCTTTGCTTTGCGTGACATGGTCCCCTTGCTTTGTTAGTTAATTGACTGGTTTAGGGGTTTAGTGAGTGAACGAGGGGAGATGTCTGAGGTAAGATCAAGCAAGCTTTGAGATCGGTTTGTCGTCTAGCGATGATCTTGTGGCAGTGGAGGAAGATACATCGGTCTCCATCCCTCAGGAAGTTAGGGCTTTCGGCATTGCTCCTGGGCAACTTATGCCCAATTCGTGGAGGATAGTGGTCAGTTGTATAGAGATATGGTTGGCTTTTACTGAAGGGGATATGATTAAGGTAGACGAGCTAGTGTATTTGTATTATCTAAAGGAGTCCAAAGAGCACGGGGTACTATGAACTGGTGCCTTGGGAGAGGACTAGGATCGTTAAGGACTTGCCCTCGTCATTTAGATACTATAAGTCTTGCTTCTTTTTTGTTTCCGGGGATGAATGGGAAACTCCCTCTGGAAAGGTGTGGGGTGATCTCCCTAGGTTGCTCCGTCAGTGGAGAACCCTGAGTCTAGGTGTGTCATTATTTCTACCAGTCTTTTGTCCTTCATTCTTTTTTTTTTGTACATTTTGTTGTCACTAATTCTTCTGTTCATTGTCTTGTGCAGTGAAGAGACGGCCCAAACTTAAGAGCAGGTATAAGCAACGTGTTGAGGCTGCCATTGAGTATGCAAAGTCAATTGACGATTTTGACGATTTTGACGACTTGGTTGACTCTCTCACTTTGGCTTTGTACTGGCTTGGTCCAGAGCCTTCCACTTTCATCCTGCACACTATTAAGAGAGATGAGAAGAATAGTAAGCACATTATTTAGCTCGTCATTGATTCTGTCTCTTGCCCTTTTTTATTTTACTTTAACAAGTGTTTCCTTTTTGCAGGAATGACAACTAAGTTTAACAAGGATATGTATGCAAAGATGAGGTCAAAAAAGAACGAGCCATTGTCCAATCTCGGGAAGAGGGCAGTGTGCTTGGTGGAGAAAGGAGTCTCCGTCATTCCAGCTGCTCCCGGCATAATTATTTGTTACATCTATTGATGGTACTTCTTCAAGTGCTCAATGTTCCATGGTCGTGGCATTCTCCGCCAGTCTAAAGTCTCTAGGTGATAACTGACTTATCTAGAGTAATGGACGACCGGTAGGGTCCTTCCTAGGTTAGGTCAAGTTTCCCTTGGGTTGGGTCCTTGGTTGCTAGGGTGACTTTGCGCAGGACAAGGTTTTCTATGTTAAGTCATTTGAGCTTCACTCTCTTGTTGTAGTACTCGGCCATCTTCTGCTGATACTCCGTCATTCTGTTGGAGGCTTCATCTCTGATCTCGTCCAAGTAATCCAAGTTGACCTTTAGTTTATCGTCATTGCCTTCTTCGTGCAACATTTCTCGTCTGATGCTGGTTATTCCCACCTCGACCGAGATTATTGCCTCAGTGCCATAAGTGAGTCTAAAGGGGGTTTCTCCTGTCGGGGTTCTAGCTGTAGTCTTGAAAGCCCATAAGACATTGGGTAATTCCTCCGACCAAGCTCCCTTAGCGTTGTCCAGCCTGGCTTTGATGATCTTGAGTATTGTTTGATTAGTCACCTCCGTCTATCCATTCACTTGTGGGTGTCTTGGGGATGAGTACCAGTTCTTGATCCCTAGGCTTAAGCAGAAATCCTTGAAGCCTTGATTATCGAATTGCCGCCCTTGTTTGATATAATCGTCCGTGGAATCCCGAATCTGCAAATTTTGTTCTTCCATACAAAGCTTTGGATTTTTGCTTCAATGATGGTTGATAATGTCTCTGCCTCAACCCATTTTGTGAAGTAATCAATAGCGACTAGTAGAAATTTTACCTGCCTCTTACCTCGGGGCAATGGGCCGACGATGTCAATTCTCCATTGTTCAAATAGCCATGGGGAGGCTATCGTCGTCAACTTATCTACTGGAAGGCGTTGGACATTCTTAAACCTCTGGCATTTGTCGTATTTCTTGATGAGCTCTCTCGTGTCCATTTGCAAAGTAGGCCAGAAGTAACCTGTTCTGATAACTTTGCTTACCAAGGATCTAGGGCCTGTATAGTCTTCGCAAATCCCTTCATGGATCTCCTTCAGGATGTATTTGGCCTTTTCTTCATTGACGCACTTCAAGTACGGCATAGAAAAGCCTCTCTTGTACAGGATGCCATTCAAGATCGTGAATTTGGCTGCTTTTTTCCTGGCCTTTCTGGCCTCCTCAACGTCCTGCGGAAGGTGTCCATCATGAAGGAAGGATATGATCGGAGTCATCTAGTTGCTTGTACTCTAGATTGCGAAAGTAAAGACTTCTTCAATGCTGGGGTGCTTCTGGACTTCAATCTTCAAATCTGTATCTGTTGGCCCTGTGTGACTTCTAATTGATCCAGCTCATCTGCCCCCATATTCTAGCTTCTAGGGATCTGTGTGAATTCCACTTGATCGAACTCCTGTGCCAGAAGCTTTGTCAACTTCAGGTACTTTTGCGTCCTCTCCTCTTTCGCTTTGAACTCCCCCTTTATTAGACATACGACGAGCTTGGAATCACTCTAGAGGAGTATATTTTTGATCCCTAGAGCCTTTGCGACCCTTAAACCCGTCAGTACTCCCTTGTATTCTGCTTCGTTATTAGTGGCCAGGAACGCTAACTAAACTCCATACTTGAGCATCTCTCCTTCGAGGGTAATGATGATGACCCCTACTCTACCTCTTTTTTGGACTGACGAATCGTTAATCTGAATCGTCCATCTTACCACTTCATCCATACTCTCCTCGTCGGGGACTGTAAATTTAGCGATGAAATCTACCAATGCTCGTGCCTTAATAGCTGTCCTGGGGTGGTACTCAATGTCGAACTGGCTAAGCTCGATTGCCCACTGGATCATTCTACCTCCAGCCTCAGTCTTGTTCATGGACTTCTTAATGGGTTGGTCCGTCATTACTAAGATGGGGTTCGCTTGAAAATAAGGTCGCAATTTTTGGGAAACTACTATTAACGCGAATGCAACCTTCTCAATCCTTTGATACCTGGATTCTGCCCCTGGGAAAGCTTGGCTGACGTAGTAGACTGGGAGCTATTTCCTACCCTCTTCTCGAATCAGAGCTGCACTGACGGCTATGGCTAATACTGCCAGGTACAAACACAGTTCTTCCCTCTTCTTGGGTGGACTCAGAAGAGGTGGGATGCTTAAGTAGTGCTTGAGTTCTTGGAAAGCTACCTCGCATTCGTTAGTCCAAGCAAAAGCTTGCTTTAATGTCTTGAAGAAGGGTAAGCGCTTGTCCATTGCTTTAGAGACGAACCTATTGAGTACTACTATCCTCCCCGTAAGCTTCTAGACTTCTTTAATAGTCTTTGGCAACGTCATGTCAAGTATGGCTCATACCTTCTCTGGGTTTGCTTCTATCCCCCTTTGGGACACCATGAATCCCAAGAACTTCCTCGAGGCTACTCTAAAGGCACACTTACTGGGGTTCAACTTCATCTGGTATTGCTTGAGTGTGTCGAATGTTTCTCTGAGATCGTCTAGATGAGCAAGTTCCTCTTTGCTCTTAACGAGTATGTCATCCACATATACTTCCATGTTTCTCCCAATTTGCTTGCTGAACATTTTATTCACTAACCTCTGGTAGATTGCTCTTTCAGTCTAAAGGGCATTACCTTGTAGCAATAGAGCCCTTGGCTCGTGATGAAAGCAGTTTTCTCCTGGTCTTCTTCAGCCATCTTTATTTAATTGTATCCCAAGAATGCATCCATAAACGTCAGTAATCTATGCCCTGCTGTAGAATCCACTAGCTGGTCTACCCTGGGCAGAGGAAAACTGTCTTTTGGACAAGCTTTGTTTAGGTCTGTGAAGTCCACGCACATTCTCCATTTTCCATTTGCCTTCTTCACTAGGACGACGTTGGCAAGCCAATCTGCGTAGTAGACCCCTTCAATAAAGCCTGCTGATAACAACTTGTTAGCTTTGTCTATAATTGCTTGGTTTTGTTCTAGAGAGAAGACTCGTCGTCTTTGTTGGGCTTGCTTCTTCTCGAGGTCCATATTTAGCCTATACTGGATGACCTTTGGGGATATGCTTGGCATGTCCTCATGACTCCATGCGAAGACATCCATGTTTTCTTTAAGGAACCGGACGAGTCTCGTCTTCATCTCGGGACTCAAAGCCATCCCTATTCTAGCCATCATTGATGTTTCTCCTTCGACCAACTCCACTGTCTCTAGGGCTTCCACCTTATCTTCTTCCCTCTCCTCGATCATCCATGTATGGTTTTCTTTTGTAGCTAACACGGCCTGGTAGCATTCCCTGGCCTATACTTGATCTCCTTTTACTTCGCCTACACTGTTTTCATCAAGAAATTCACCTTTAGGCAATACATAGAAGTGGCTGCCTTCCAGCGGTTGAGTGTGGGCCTCCCAATAATCACATTGTATAAAGAGGGGCAGTTGACGGGTCAACTGTCGTGGATAAGACCCTACTGTGACTGTTAGCATCATTATACCTTTAGGATACACTCTGTCTCCGCTGAAACTGACGAGGGGGGACTAAAAAAGGCGCAATCTTTTTGGATCTAGCCTCAACTGTTGAAAAGCGGAGAGGTAGATGATGTCCGCGGAGCTGCCATTGTCCATAAGGATTCCCCTGGTGTTGAACCCTTCTATCATGAGCATTATGACTAATGGGTCGTCATGAGGTTGCTTTACTCCTTTGGCGTCTTCTTTAGAGAAGAACATATCCCTATCTGTTTGTCTTTGTTTCAAAGGGGTATCCTGTGGACGCTATTCACCTGTCTTTGATATGACTTCTTGAGGGATCTAAATGACCCGTCTGTGGTCATCTTTATCTCTTCGATCACACTTGGTGGACGATGGGGATTGCGATCCTCGTCCTTTGGTGAGGCTTTGCGATTATCCTTGTCATCGTCCCTAGTCCTACTGGGCACTTCCTTTTTCACAAACCTTTGTAATTTCCCTTTTCGTATTCCTCTATCTGCTTCTTTGGGTCTCTACAATCCTCTATGTAATGGCCATGATCCTTGTGGAAATGGCAGTACTTCTTCCTATCACGTATGTCAGGTGACAAATGTAATGGCCTAGGCCATTTGAGGTAGTGCTCATCTCTAATCTGCATCAGAATTTTGTCAACAAGCATAACTAAAGGAGTGAATTTTACCGTTCGAGGGGCTTTTTCGTCTTTCCTTTTACCCCCGTCGTTAGTCTGACGATCTAAGTGTTCCCTTTTCCACCCTCTCCGTTCGTTCTATTTCCTTCCTTTTTCACTGGTTTTCCCTTCATCTTTTATCGCAGCTAAAGCATCTTCGGCCATTGTTTTTAGAGGATTCTTTGCAAGTGAGACCATGAACTCCCTGGATTTCAATCCAGCTTTAAAGGTTTTCAGCTGCACCTTGTCATCACCTTTGTCTACCTCTAAAGTTTCGCAAGTGAAGCGTTTTACGTACGACCTCAAGGTTTCCTTCTCTCCTTGTTTGATGGTGAATAGGTGGTCTACTGGCCTCCTCGGGCATTGTCCCTTGATGAAGTGAAGTAGGAAGGAACTGCTCAACTATTCGAAGCTATCAATGGACGAGGTGGGTAGCTTGGTGAACCATTCCCTCGCAACTTCTTTGAGAGTGGTAGGGAAAGAATGGCACAGTATTTCGTCGGGGGGCTGTTGGAGACCTAGTGTCATCTTGAAAGTATTGAGATGGTCCAAAGGATCCTTAAGCTTGTTAAAACTGCTCAAGCTGAGGCAAGCAAAACATTGACGGTACTAGGCATTCAAGAACCGCTTCCGTGAAGGGGGAATCTGTCGTCCTAACCATCCTGTCCAAGCTTCAATTCATTTTTTCCTTAATGGCGTTCCTCAATTTTTTCATTTCCTTCTTCATTTCCCGAAAAAGCTCTGAGCTCGACTCACCTAGAATGGCTAGCCTTCGACGATAACTTCGTCTTTGGCTATCCCCCTCATCTTCCTGATTGTCTCTTGACCGGTTGGCTTCCTGCTAGTGTCGCTGCCTCATCTCCTAGTTTTGTCTGGTGAGTTCTTCTACACTAGCTGTAAGTGCTTGGATCTGTAGAGCCAGTGCTGCAGGATCTTGGTTGGACTCCATCTAGACTTAGAAGATAATTGGAACTACGCTTTCGAACCTTAGTGCAAAAATGTCGTTGGTTCGTCCAGATGTTGCTGAGCCCTCATCACTACTCCTGCAAGCGTGGAACGAAGGTTCTCCTATAGTCACTGATGTGGTGTCTGCCACAACGTCTCCGATGCCAAAGTCAGTATATAGAAATCTTGAGAGAAATAAGAAAGTTCTAAATACCAAAGTTATCTGTGTAAAAGTATTTTTTTGGGTGAGAATTTTATACCTTCTGTGCTTCTAATGAGTGTGTGTATATAGCTTTGTGGTTTCTAGCCGTGGGGGCCTTGATTGTAACGCCTTAGGGCTTATTAATGCAGGTCTTGATGAGGCTCCAACGGTCTGACAACTAGCTAGTAATTATTCGAGGTATTGAATCCTCTTATTAATGACTTGCCTACCCTCGTCCATGTTGTGTTGCAGGTGGACGAAGGTGTTTCATGAGGTCGTCTAAGGAAAGTGGTCTCGTCAGTCCCATCAAGTGGTTAGTTGTTATTGGTTCAAATTTGAACCTAACACTAAGATTACTTTCTTGCTCCAACAATAACAACCAGTAACAATCTGCCACTTAGGATTTGTTATAAAAATGTTGTGAAAATGTTGTGGACATATCATTTCTCAAGTTTTTATATATAGGCTTTTTCCAATAGCCATTGCTCTTCTTAAATGGTGAATTAAAGCCCGCTTAGGTAACGTCTCAAGTCTTTAACTTGGTCTTTATGAGGGTCCTAACGGTCTCCTTGCTAATATGTAACCACTGGGACATTGAATGATGGCTTTCATGGCGTCCTATCCTCTTCTAAGTTGGCTTTCCTCAGCCAACCTAGACGATGGTAATTATTATGTCCATCAATCACGAAACTACAAGAATTTTTTAAAAGAAAGTTTTTCTTTTGATCCCGTGGAGGAAAAAAAAAACATCTAAGTTGAAATTAGTTGGACCCTACATAGATGAGCTTGCTAATTAAATTACCGCAACCGCGCTCTCATCCTAATTTCTATGTAACTGCTAATTTCTCCAATACCTTGATATGATAAACGTCAGATGGACTCTCAGGGTTTTGTTGCCTTCTTTCTTAAAACAACAGCTCAAGTAAAATGAAGGTGGCAAGAGTTTTTTTTTTAATTTCTTTTTTTACCAGATATTAGTGAAAATTGAAAAGGAGGCCCAACGAAGAGGTGAAAAAAAGGCCTTATTTACAGTTGAGCCTTTTGAATACTTGAAGTATTTTTCCACCCTCCCTTAAAAAGTTTTCATGATTTTTTAGTGGAGTTAGAGCATCCACATCAGTTGATGTAAAAGTTTCTAAAATAAACATAACAACCAATTTTACACATTTTGAGCAAAAAAACACCCACATCAGTGGGTTTAAAAATGTCTAAAATTTTGGAAACCCATCCCCAAGCTACAGTAACCGTGTAAATTAACACGGTTACTATAGCTCGTTTATACCATTATTTTATCATTTCCGTTCGCTTCTTTTTTTTCTCTCTCCTTTCCGTTCTCAACCAACCCAACTAAAACTCAACACAGACACTTGCTCAAAAAAAAAAAAAAAAAACTTAGATACAAAAATACAGATCAGCGCTTGATCGGAGCGGTCGGAGCTTGGATCGGAGTGGATCGGAACTCGGATCGGTGCTCGGAACGACTGGATCGGAGCGTATCGGAGTGGATCGGTGCTCGGAGCGACTGGATCGGAGTGGATCGGAGATCGGATCGTGCTCGGAGCGACTGGATCGGAGCTCGAATCGTGCTCGAAGTGACTGGATCGGAGCTCGAATCGTGCTCGGAGCACTGGATCGGAGCTCGGATCGTGCTCGGAGCACTGGATCGGAGCTCGGATCGTGCTCGGAGCTCAGATTGTGCTCGGAGCGTTGATCTGGGTAGAGAGAGAGTGAGAGAGAGAGAGAGAGAGAGAAATTAATCAGAAATGAAGAAGAGAAGAAATGAAGAGGCGCGTATAGGTAGTTGAGAGAATTAATAAAAAAAGTGAGGAAATTGATTATTTAATTAATAAAGGTGGTAGGATTGATGGACTGATGAGGGTGTTTTGTATAAGTAAATGTGTAAAACCTTAAAAGTAGGTATTTTAGTGTAAAATAGACAAAAAATTTAAACGAGCTGATGTGGATGCTCTTATGATATGTTTTTTTGTTAAAACTCATTTCTCTCTCCCTTGTGTGTGTGTGTGTTTGTTTCTCAAAAAAAAAAAAAAAATATATATATATATATATATATATATATATATATATATTTGGTTTCATTGCTGTGGAAAACATTTTCAAGTGTTTTGTTGTATTCTTAAAAATGTTATGATAAAGATATTTCTTATTACGACTTTCCCATATTTTCTTAGCTCTCTCTCTCTCACACACATAATAATAATAATAATAGTAGTAGTAGTATTAGTAGTAATAGTGGTAGTGGTAATAGTAGTGGTAATAGTAGTAATTTAAAATGTCATGACCACAAATAAAGACGTAAAATTTTTTATATTCTAAATGACTCTATTTTATGGTCAACCTAAATTTATTTTTAGGTAGTAGTGAAGAAGAAGAATTTTGGATGAAATTTAAAATGTCGTGACCACAAATAAAGACATAAAATTTTTTATATTCTAAATGACTCTATTTTATGGTCAACCTAAATTTATTTTTAGGTTGACCAACAGTTTTAACCTCGAACATTTGCAAATGTAAAAATATTTTTTGAAAATTAATATTCATCAAAATAAAATAATCGGTTTTCCTATTTTCCCTCCTTCAATCAATTAATTTTTTTAAGAGGCCTAACTTAAAATCTTTATATAAGTATATTTATTATTAAAAAATTAAATTAAATTTGGGGTTAGTGTCGGGATAAGTCATCCCGCTATAGTTCCCTAGGTCATAACCTAGGTCCGTTTGTGGCACACATGTGATTTAGTCTTTTAGATTTATCACTCAGTAAGATACAAGTCATAGGAACCCTGGCTAACCCATCTCCTCTCTCCCTTCTTGGTCCTTTTGTTGAAAAGGACGATGGAGAGGTTCCCCTTGACCCCCTCTTTTGTTTCCTATTAATAAAATTATCATTATTAGAAAAAAAGAAGAACGTATAACTCACAACTCATTCCTCTATTCTTTAACAATTTTAGTTTACATGTTTATGAAGGTTGCCTTCTCGAGAGTTATTAGCAAAGATTTATAATTTTAGCCAAAAAAAAAAAAAGAATCAAAGATTTATATATATATATATATATACATTTTTTTTTTTGAGAAACAAAGATTTATATTTAGTTGAACAGTTTTCGCTTTCTGTTTCAAGTCTAAAATAAAAAAGCCACTTAGCAAAATAAAAATATATCACCTAAACAGGCTTTAAGGAATCTAGGTGCCTTTTGTTTTTTAATTTATTCTTTATACGTTTGTTTGTGTGTTTTATTTATTATTTTTATTATTTTAAGAAATATACACACAAAGGAAAAGAAATGTGTTTCTAACACAAAAGTACACCCCAAACTCTATTTAAAAGTCATAATAACTCTATAAAAAAAAAGTGAAACAAGTTATACTACATGCAAACTCTCCCTTAATTAAGTAATATGCAATACAAGCTACAAATCCAACATGACAAATAAATTAAATTCCCTTGACTCCTTGCCAAATGCTTTTGAAAATTGAAAGCACAATTTTTCCATCCCTATTTCAAAGCACAATTTGTTCAAGTAGAATATCATGTTATTATAACAAACCCAAAAGACAGAAAAAATAGTTTCATTCTAAATTTACCTTCAAATAGAGTTTTATAAAAAAAATTTATAATTCAACTGATTTTTAATTCTTAACATTTTTAATGGGAACATTTAGAATTTAAATTCTTCACTCACAATTATCATATTATAAAATAAAATTTAGAAAAAAAAAAAAGGAATAGAAACTTTTATTATTATTAAAAAAATATTTAGTTTATACTTATATATATTGCCATCAGTTGAATTTTGGCTTCCCCCTCTGTTGGCAAATGCTCGTAAATTGAAAACTAATCATTAAATCCAACCAGGAAGAATTAAAATCCATTGACATCAGATCATACTATGATCCTAGTCCCTAGATAAAATATTTAGTTGTATCCAGCTGGGGCTAGATCTCAGCTGAATCTAGAGGCCATGTATCATTTGGGAACGAAACCATATGCACGCAACTTTGAAGAGCTGTCCTAGTGTTTTGGGCACTTGTTGGAGGAATCAGGACAGTAGACGCGTAAATAAAGATGAGTTAATTTGTTTATTAGAGCATCCACAGCAGTGGAGCTAAATTTTTAGCTTTTTAGCTACACACAAAGTTACTTTATCTATTTTCCCTTCTCACATCCTACAGCAGTGGAGCTATTTTTAGCTTTTAATAGAATAAAATAATATAAACACTACAATAAAATAATATTTCATTCATCCACCACCTTCCACCCACAACCACCACCTTCCACCCACAACCACCGTCAAACCCATAAAAATTACTGTACAACCACAACCCACCGTGCCATCAAATCCCATCAAAACCAGTGAAGAAGAACAAAACAAACACTTAGAAAAATCAACACAGCACCGAGGGGCACGATTTTAGTATCGGTGGACAAGACCCATGCCCGATACTCTGTCCGATTCAGTATCGGTGGACGATACCTGCACCGAGGGGCACGGTTTCATGGTCTTCACTGACGAATCGAGCCTTAACTGATACGGACCGCCCGATTTTGCTGCCAACGGCGTGGCTCTGTCCTTCACGATCGAAATCGGAGCAAGGCAACACAGTGGATTCAACACAGCCAAACCGAAACCCATGCCCGATACTCTGTCCGATTCGGTACCGGCCGACGAGACTTGCGCCAATCATCTCTCTTGGCTTCGATCTCATCGCTCTACTCGTGGGTCTGAGGCGGATGGCGGATCGGCGGCGTGGGTCTGAGGCGAATGGCGGATCAGCGGCGTGGGTCTGAGGCGGATGGCGGCGTGAGTCTGAGGCTGATCGGCGGTGGGTCGGTGACGTCGAGCTTCGGAGTTGAGAGAGATGAGGTTCAGAGATGAAAGCTTCAGTGCACAGAGCACAGAGATGAGAGTGACTGAGAGAGAGACAGAGACAGAGAGAGAGAGAGAGAGAGAGGCTTTGAATTATTTTAATCAAACCCGAATAAAATAGTATTTTTTTTTTATAACTTTCAGCTACAGTGCTCATGTATTGATACATGAGCACTGTAGCGCAAAGCTAAAAAAATTTAGCTTTGCCTCCACTGCTGTGTATGAGATTTTGTGGTTTGAGTGGAGCTAAAATAGCAATATAGCTATTTAGCTCCACTGCTGTGAATGCTCTTAGTATGCTCTGGAAGCCAATTCTGGTGTCAACGCCCTTTCTCGGTTTTCTCGTTCTTCTGTCAATCAACACCAAGCAATGGGCAGGAGTAGGAGAGAAATATATCCCATGCTCATAATACTGTGATAATTTCTTTTATCATTGAATAACTATTCTATCCTTGACTTAAAAAAGGAAAAAAATTGATTTAACGTTCGTTTAGGAACAATTTATTTAGTTGAAATTAAAAAAATTTCGCTAAAAATACTGTAGATAAAAGTAAAAGTTAGATGAAATAATACAGTAAGATCCAGAAATAGTACCAAAAAATAACTTTGATACTATTTATGATGATAGGTTATTCAATAAATATTGGATCAATAATTTAAAATTTTTAATATCAGATTAGAAAAATACTATTCTTAACATGAATATCAAATTTAATGTTAATTAGATATTTATTATTCATTTAATAAACTCATGTTTTGTGTAAAATTTTAAAAAGCAAAAGCATGAACTTTATAAATTTTATAATTAAGATATTTATTAATCTATAATCATCTTGAAATTTTATAAGTATATAGTGTAAAAATGTAATGTAATGTAATCGTTGTGTTATAGTGTGCGGCTACTTAAGTACTAATAGAACTTGCTATTACTCAAATCCATAACCTTTAAATTCACAGATGTTATGCGTTACCCACCCAAGTGGTACAAAGTATTGTAACCTAGTTTCAATTTTGTTGCAAGCGGCAACCAAATTAGAATTTAGGTATTTGCAATAAGTCCATTTTTTGGGGTTGTTCATTGTCACATTTGTAAAGTCCTCTTGATAATTGGAGTATTAATGAACATACTTGACCGCAATTCACTTCTTGAGTGGGTGAGGGCTGTTATTTTCCAGGGAAACTTTCATTATTGGGCTCACAAGCAAGGTGGTTGATACCATACTATACTGGCCAATATGGCCAATATGTATCGGTGCCGAAATGTCAAAATTTCTTACCATTTTAAATACCAGCCATATCGGCCGATTTCTAGCGTTTTTGATAGTACTGGGCGTACTGGCCGATACAGAAATAAGCTCTCTCTTTTTTTTCCAGTTTTGTAAATTTTGAATTTTTGTAAGAGTAAAATGGTAACTTATTTGCATTAAGTATTATTTGTTTTCTTAGTATGTTAAAGTTTAAATTCTGAAATCATAAATAATTTGTTTTCAATTGATGTAATGTTTTATGGTAAATTTTTATTTTTATTATATAATATATATATATATATATAATAAACCCGAAACGGTACACCGGTATTGACCGGTATCAAAATATATCGTTCCACTAGGCAAACGGGTATAGCCTCTGGTACAAAATTGACTCCCTCGCTCACAGGTCATGCATGCAAATGTGTCCATGCAACATAGTAGGCAATTGTCCTAGATGATGCCAAAATCGTTAGTCGAATTGATCATCCAAATAGAATGCAACTCAAGCTCGTCAGGGGTCTTACACGAGAGCAAAAAGAAAGCTTTGCTCAAATGGTCGCCGGTGTGGTGCTGGCCACTAAGCCTCCGATGGCAAAGTCAGATAAAGATAGAGTAGTAGTAACAGCAAGAGCTTTAATCTTAGTATGTGTGAAAATGAGTGAGAGTACCTATTGTTAGGATTTGACATTGTATATATGTTAGGAAAAACATAGTTTGTATTGCATACAAAACATACACAGCGGAAAATCAACGGATCTACTTCATTCGCGATAGATTACATGTATCATGTAAATTTCAGAATTTAAGAACAAGAGAGCGTACCTTGGGAACGAATAAGACTCTAGCTCCAATAGGTCTTGGGCTTATCTGTCAACTCTTGACAAGTTCAAAGTTACCATTAATTATATTTAATTCCACTATATAAATATAATTGCACTCTAGGCCTTATTAATAAATTATATCCCAAGACTTTATTATACATGCAACCCCTTCATTAAAATATTCGTAGCAATACAAAGTCATGAATGTTAACTGCCACTTTGAAGATTACTACATCTTAATCCTTGAGTATCTGGTTTAATCCTTTAAGTTATTCATCATGTATTTATGAGATCCAATTTCATAAATATATACTTTAGTAACTTCTTACTAAAGTAGTTAGGCATAACATTGTGAATAACCAAACCCATAAAACTTATCTCAAGAGAATATTTTATATCTCATTTAAGAGACTATGAATTCCATCTTGAGAATATATGTTCCATCAACATTAAATGCGACTACCCAATATATTGAGGTTTTAATCATGACTTAAGATCTCACTCCCGATATATCAAAGCAACCTACACTTCATGATTATGTTCATTATTCTCTTAGGATTGAGAGTTCATGTAAATAGAAGCTGTGAGATTTATTATTCATTTGACAGTCGTTAGTAGAATAATAAATCTCACAACGGTCGAGTTCAATATGTCTTAACTCTTAAAAGCTACGAAAAATTTTTCACCAGTAGCCATGCTTAAATCTACTAGAATTCTCATATTCATTGCTGGTCATTATGATTATGAGATTTGGCAAATGGATGTCAAGACTGCATTTCTTAATGACAATCTTGATGAACCATATGTGTACAAAAGACATCGAGATAAGGTAGTAATGTTCCTAGTGCTTTATGTTGATGATATTCTACTCATTAGAAATGATGTAGGGGTTATGTTATCAGTAAAGGTTTGGTTGTCAAGCCAATTTGACATGAAGGATTTGGGCGAAGTTAACTTTATTCTAGGGATCAAATTTTGGCGAGATCAAAAGAATAGGATATGTGCCCTTTAAATTCTATTGTATGACGCTATGTATGACATTATGTTATGATTAACAATATTTTTTTGCTATTATCTAAAATAATGGTAACATGAATATTTGCACATTATCATATAGTTCATGAGATGCATAGTATGTGATTTATGTGATTTAGTCACAGAAGATATAAATCACAAGTTCTTTGTAAACTTAAAATTTTAGTTTGTAATCGGTGATGAAATTGGGCATTTCATATGCGAAGACTATAACATATTAACTAAGATGATTTGTCTTGATCATGAAAGTGGAGACTTCTAGTTGACATAGAATCTAATTCAGATTTCATAGCTTTGACCCAATGATGTGCATCTATATCTTTCATTGCCTCTTCATAAGTGTAAGGACCAGATTCAACCTCTTCTAGGATAGCTTCATAAGTTTCTCCCAGACTTATAAATCTTATAGGTGGCTAAACAATTCTCCCACTACAACGAGACACCTGTGTACTAGTCATCTCATGAGTAGAATCTTGTGGTGTATCTAATACAACCACATCATCACTAGTTTCATCCATTGGTTGTTCAATTACAATGTCATCTATTTCAGCCACGACAACTTTACTTTTAGAATTAAAATTATTCACATAATCATCCTCCAAAAATTTGGCATTGCTGCAAACAAACACTTTGTTATCTTTATGATTATAGAATAAATAACCCTTAGTTTCCTTTTAATATCTTAATAACATGCATACTTTTGTTTTTGCTTCCAACTTATCAGACTTTTCTTTCAACACATGTGTCAAACATCCCCAAATGTGGAGGTATTTCATATTAGACTTGCACCTACTCCACAATTCCTTACGTGTGTTGAGAATTGATTTTGATGAAACTAAATTTAAAATATGCATTGCAGTTTTTAGTGCATATCTCCAAAAGGAAATTGGTAAAGTTGAATAACTCATCATGGACCTAACCATTTCTAAAAGAGTCCTGTCCTTTCTTTTTATTACACCATTTTGTTGGGGAGTTCCAGGTGTAGTCAATTCGGACACAATCTCATTTTGAGTTAAGTAATCCTTGAAATCCCCAAAAAGGTATTTGCCACCTCGATCAGATCGAATGACCTTTATGCGTTTACCTAATTGATTCTCAACTTCAGCCCCAAACTTTTTGAACTTTTCAAAGGCTTTGGACTTCCATCTCATTAGGTACACATAACCATATCTTGTATAATCATCCATAAAAGTGATGAAGTACTCATAACCTCCTTTTGCTTGGGTTGACATAGGACCACATACATTCGTATGAACTAATTCAAGCAACTCTTGGGCTCTTCTACCTTTTGCATTAAAAGGTCTTTTGGTCATTTTACCCTCCAAACAAGATTCTCAAATTGGAAATCCATCATAGTCCAATGGCTCTAAGAGTTCGTCTTTGATTAGTCTTTGAATTCTGTTTGAATTAATATGACCCAAACGCAAGTGTCAAAGATGTGCATCATTAGTAGAAGAAAACTTTCTCTTTAATGATTTTACATGAGAGTTATTATCTAATTTAGAATTGTATAATTCATGCTTATCAGGAGTTAAAATATAAAGACCATCAACAATATTGCCAGAACAGATAAACATTTTATCCTTTATTACCACATTGTCCTTTAGGATAACATAATATCCATGTCTACCTAAATAAGCTGCAGAAATTAAATTCCTACGAACATTAGGTACAAAAAAACAATCTTCCAATATTAAAACTCTAGAATCAAAACACAAATTAAATACTTCAATAGCTACAACTAAAATTCTGCTCCCATCAGCCAAAGTAAGAAACATTTCCCCCGCATTCAAATTTCTGGTCTCTTGGAACCCCTGCAAAGAATTGCAAATATGATTAGTACAACTTGAATCCACACACTAAGAATCCATGGGATTCTATACTAAACATGTTTCAAGAAGGAATGAACTTTTCATACCCATATTCTTGACAGCTCTGAATTTTGGACAATTCCTTTTCCAATGACCTTTCTTGCCACAATGGAAACACTTTCCTTTGGCGTGGTCCTTTTTCTTTCCATTGTTGGCAACTCCTAAGACAATTTGTTTACCATCTTGCTTGGTAAAGTCCTTCTTCTTTTTCTTTTTACCCTTGCCTTTCGACTTAGTTTGAGAAGAATAAGCTTCAACTATATTAGCATTAACATTGGATGTACCAAAAATGCCTTCCGCCACCACCAATTCATTCATTAATTCAGACAATGTATAAATCTTTTTGTTCATGTTATAATTAAGTCAAAATTCCTTGAATGATTCTGGTAGTGACTAGAGTATCATATCCGTTTGGGATTCTCCATCAATATTGGCACCTAAAACCTCCAGTGTATTCAGATGAGATCATCCTAAGACAATGCTCCCTTACTGAAGTACCTTCAACCAATTTAGTATTATAAATCTACCTCATAGTTTCTTGCCTAGCAGAATGACCTTGCTCACCAAACATCTCCTTCAGACTTAACATTATGTCCGAAGCTAGTTCTACATCCTGCATTTGATACTGTAGAACATTTGAAATAGATGCTAGAATATAGCACTTGGCCATCTCATTAGATTTCTGCCAACGATCATATCGTTGTTTTTCCTCAAGAAGAGCATCTAATGATGGAAAGTTAGGACAAGGTTGACTAAGTACATACTTGTGCTCTTCAGCAGTAAGAACAATGTCTAAATTTCTTTTCTAGTCAACATAGTTGGATCCAATGAGTTTGTTTTGATTAAGAATAGCAACAAGTGGGCTAAAAGATGCTATGATTTAAATCTGAAAATAACAAAAATGAATATAATAAGTAAATCGGACATTATCAATTTAGTATATAAACATATATTATGGAACCTTAATAAAACTATAACATAAAATGTGCAATGATAACCCAATCCTTGTCTATAATTCCTTGGTAGAAAGTATATTATAAACATCATGATTGATTGAGAACTATTCTCATTATTAGTGCTATCATGATAACTCTTATCATACACTAATAATATGCCATATGAACTTTAGCCTCAAGTTATAACGACATAGCTCCTTTGGGAGGTTAACATTACACTTAGTCTAGTGTACACCATTATCTACAATCAGGTGTATCCACATTTCATCTCCCTTATAGTGTTTGAACTTGTAGTACCATGAAACAAAACACCCTCTTTTGGGATCGCGAGACATATATGCCAAGACGAGGTGCTTGTTCACACGACTTTAAACGGGCAAGTTCAATCTTGTAGTACTATGAAGTAAACACACTTCCTTGGGATCACGAGGCATATACGCCAAGACGACGTGCTTACCCATACTACTATGAACTGATAATGGAGGTCGTGAGATCCAACCCTTGTATCTCTCTCCCACTAGATATTTGAAAAGAAAGGTTTTTAATTAGAAATCATGTATAATCTCATCACACATAGCCTTGCACTTCACCTATGTTTTAACACTTAGTGAAATTTAAAAAACAGTTCATTTCGATCGGTCAAAGATATTTCTCGATCGATCAAAATCTTCATCAAATCCATTTTAAGGTTTCTGGATGACTCGATCTGTTCTTGATTCCTATTCAATCGATCGAAAAAAGCAAATCTGATCAATCAAAAGGAAATCTCGATCGATTGAAAAATTGAAGTAATTCATCACAAAGTCTCGGGTTAACTCGATCGATTCTCGATCGCTACTCAATTGATTGAAAAAGAACATTTGATCAATCGAAACTCGTGAAACTGAATTTTTTCAAATTTTTCTAGTAACCATTTTTGACGTTTCACTTGAACAAAACATGGTTTCTTGATCACATCAGAAAGAGATTGAGATCAAAATTGAATTCCATTGATGATATAGCCTTAAAGTTCAATCTAACATATTTAATATCAAACTTAAACAACATCATAACATCAATATCAGTTTTTATCAAACAATACTTTCAATAACCATGTAGAAAATTGATTGTAGAATCTTCTAACATCATGAAATTACTATCTTTCATTCCAAAACTCACAAAACATGTTATACAAATTCGAAATTGAAGACTACTCTGATACCAATTGTTTGGAAAAACATGGTTTGTATCGCATACAAAACATATGCAACAGAAATTCAATGAATCTACTTCATTGACAATAGATAACATGTACTATGTAAATTTTAGAATTTCAAGAAAAAGAGAGCATATCTTGGTGCGGTGAAATTCAAAACCAAAGATTGAAAGTATTCGGGAACACTTTTAATCTTCACTCAAATTCCACTTATGCTCAAGAAGTGTGGTCTCTCAATTAGTTTACACGTATTTATCCAAGGGAGAATAAGATAGTGACTTACACTCACATACATACCATTTCATTCCATACAAAACTATGTAGCCTTTTGGGCCATTCCAATTGGGCTTTAGTATGTGGCTTGGAGTGGGACCAAAAGGGAACGAATAAGACTCTAGCCCTAATGGGTCTTGGGTTTATCTGTCAACTCTTGAAAAGTCCAAAGTTACCATTAATTATATCTAATACCACTATATAATACCACTATAATAAATTATATCCCAAGATTTTATTATACATGCAACCCCTTCATTAAAATATTCATAGTAATACAAAGTCATGAATTTTGGCTATCACTTTGAAGATTACTACATCTTAATCCTTGAGTACCCAGTTTAATCCTTTAAGTTATTCATCATATATTTATGAAATCCAATTTCATAAATATATAATTTAGTAACTTCTTACTAAAATAGTTAGGCCTAACATTCTGAATAACCAAACTCATTAAACGTATCTTAAGGGAATATTTTATATCTCCGTTAAGAGATTATGAATTCCATCTCGAGAATATATGTTCCATCAACATTAAATGTGGCTACCCAACATACTGAGGTTTTGATTGTGACTTAAGATCTCACTCCTGATATATCAAAGCAACCTACACTTCATGATTATGTTCATTATTCTCTCAGGATTGAGAGTTCATGTAAATAGAAGTCGTGAGATTTATTATCCATTTACCAGTCGTTAGTAGAATAATAAATCTCACAGCGGTCCAGTTTAATATGTCTTAACTCTTAAAACGTATCAACATATTAATTAGAAGTCTCCACTTCCATGATCAAGACAAATCATCTTAGTTGATATGTTATAATCTTAGCAGATGAAATGCCAAATTTCATCACCAACTACAAACTAAAATTCTGAGTTTACAAAAAACTTATGATTTATATCTTTTGTGACTAAATCACATACTATGCATCTCATGGACTATATAATAATGTCCAATATTCATGTTATCATTATTTTAGATAATAACAAGACAACTTTATTAATCATTACATAATATCATACATAATGTCATATAGCATCATACAATAGGATTTAAAGGGCACCTATCCTAATATATTATATATATATATATATATATATATATATATTGAGCTCTCTCTTCTAGCCGTTGGTGGCATTCAAGGGTGCCTTGAATGCCCTCTTGTTACATCTTTGGGTGGTTTTAAGGAGGTGATTTGATATCCTCTTCGGCGGCTATATCTCCTACATTCGTTGGCATGCGATGTTTCTCATTTAATGTACGCTTAATGGCTCTTTCCTTTGTCCAGTGTGGGCTTATATGGACGAAGAGATTTATTTGCTTCATCAGTTGCCCCTATTCTGTTATCGTTGTTATGAGTAATGATGATCTTAGGAATACGAAGGGTCATTCTTTGCTGGTTATGACTTTTGAGATTCCATCCCTTTTTGCATTTATTGTGACGTGATGGCACTGTGCGTGTTGTGGCCTATGTCATGTTTTGATCGATTGGTAGTAACATTTTTTTCGAGGAAACTCTTGAGCTTCCTGCAGTTTCCATTTTTCTAGGGAACTTTCTAAACTTCTTCTTCTTCTCTTTCATTCAACTCTTCTTTGTCTTACGTTTTTCCTAATTTAAGGTTGATTTCCCTACTTCTCAAGTACGGCCTTTTCTCCTTTTTTCTTTTTTTAGAAAATTTATTTTCCCTTCATTCTGATTAATGGTTGATTATTTTGAAGTTAGATGTTTTTCCCCTTCTGTTTTGTTCTTATTTGCTTGCTTAAGAGCCTTTCTTAGTTCTTCTAGTGGTTGTTGTCTCCAAATTGAGGGCTTTGCTTTAAGGAATAGTAATTTTGGTTTGATTTTGGCTTATTTGTACCATTTGTTGCATTAGTCTTTGAATTGGTTTCAGTCTTTGCAAGGGATGTTTGTGGAGGAAAGGATGGGGTCTGAGGTTAGGTCGAGTGATTTAGAAATGGGTTAGTCGTCTAGCAGCGACACTGTTGAGGCCGAGACAGATACCACTGCTTCGATGCCTTCATTTTCCCAACCTTCTATTTCAAAACCACCAAGGTCCTTCCACACTCTCAAGGAGGAGCGCTTTTTAAGCGAGGAAACTATTAGTAGGTTTAGGGATAGGTTTCAATTACCTGATAAGACCAGGGTTCATCTTCCCCATTTGGGTGAAAAATCTTGTGCCTTTGTCCATGGCGAGGTATGTTTTTATGAGGCTGCTTTTTTGTGCGGCCTCTAGTTTTCCGTCCATCCTTTTATGATGGAACTTCTCAATTATTTGAATATAGCTCCTAGGCAACTTGTGTTAAACTTATGGAGGATTGTCATTAGTTGTATGGAGATATGGACAATCGTTATTGATGGGGATATGATCAGGTTGGATGAGTTCGTTCACCTATATCGTTTGAATGAATGAATGAAAGGAGTTCAGGTATTATGAGCTCGTACCTTGGGACAGGAAATCTTGGCATATTGTCGATCTTCCTTTATCCTTCCGCTATTGGAAGTCTAGGTATTTCTTCATGTCAGGTGATGGTTGGGAGACACTTTTCGACGATTTTTGGGGTGAGGTCCCTAGGCTTCTCCATAGGTGGGAAACCCCTCAACTTAGTGCATCATCTTTTCATGAGAAATCTTTCACTAATCATTTTGGTCGTCCTTACTTGGTTTTGACCCTCCTCCTTTTTTTTTGCAGTTAAAAAGTGCCCAATGCTCAAGGGTAAGTTTAAGGGGTGTTTCCAGGAAGCCATTGAGTACGTGAAGACTAATGGCTACTCCATAGGTGGGAGACCCCTCAACTTGGTGTGTCATCTTTTCGTGAGAGATCTTTCACTGATCATTTTGGTCGTCCTTACTTGGTTTTGACCCAACTCCTTTTTTCTTTTTCTTTTTTGCAATTAAGAAGTGCCCAAAGCTCAAGGGTAAGTTCAAGGGGCGCGTCTAGGAAGCCATTAAGTACGTGAAGACCAATGGTTGCTCCGTAGGTGGGAGACCCCTCAACTTGGTGCGTCATCTTTCCGTGAGAAATCTTTCACTGATCATTTTGGTCGTCCTTACTTGGTTTTAACCCTCCTTTTTTTTTTCTTTTTCTTTTTTTCTTTTTTGCACTTAAGAAGTGCCCAAAGCTCAAGGGTAATTTCAAGGGGCGCGTCTAGGAAGCCATGAAGGACTTTGACGAACTTGTTGATCCTCGAACTTTAGCTCGTCACTGCCTAGGTCCTAAGCCTTCTCATTTCGTTTTGCGGGCCATATGAAGGGACGAGAAAAGTAAGTTCCTCAGGACTAGATCCTTTCTTCATTTCTATTTTCAGCTCTCTTCAGGTTATTTTTTTTTTAGATATGACAACGAAATTCAATCAAGAGATGTATGCTCGAATGAAAGCGAAGAAAAACAAGCTACTCTTTAGCATTGGCTAGAGGCAGGTTCGAGTCATCTAAAAGGAGGCCGTCGAGAAGACATTGTCCACTCCTACACTTGATAAGACCCGGACTACCTATCCTGCTATCTCTCTTGAGGAAATTACTCCTTGTCCAAAAAGATGTCGGAGTAGAGATAAAGGGAAGGAGAAGGTTGGGGCCAGCATTTGGGATGATGCCTGGATGGCCTTGACGAGGGCTCACAATGCTGTCATAGCAGAGGAGTGGAAGGAGATTTTAGGGGTACCTTCCCATGAAATGGTGAATCGCCACATCCATAATCTCGTCAAGATAGTCATTTGTTGTTCGTACTTTCTATTTTGGGTATCGCTTCCATCCTAATAGAGGTGATTGTCAGGTGCTGGGAGAGACGATTCACTTTACCTTGGAGTATTTGGCTCACAAGGAGAAGGTCGTTGTGGCTGGTTCTAAGGCAGAGGCACTTAAGGCCGAGGGTTCCTGTTTCATAATGGACCTCAAAATAGCAATGGATGATAGTAACGCTACCAAGGAGAATATCAAGGCTCTGGCCGAGGAGCTAAAATTTAAGAAGCTTCTGACGGTGTAGAAGGACGAATAGCTCTAGTCAGCCAACGAGAAGATTAAGACTATGGCTGCCAAGGCCATCCAAGCATTCCAGCTTACTGAAGAGTACAATATTGTTTTGTTCAGCTGGTACTACAAGGGCTTTAAACTACTGAGGAGGTATCTAGTGAAGCACGATCCGGAGGTGGAATTGGAGAACTTGGACTTTGAGTCCATTGATAAGGAGATGGATGCTAATGAAGCTGCCTAGACTACGGCTATGAACGATGAGAATCCAGCTAAGCCTGAAGGTGAGGCTCCGAGGCCTGATAAGGGTGAAGTTCCTGATGCCTGACTAGCTTTTACAGCCTTTATTCCTGCTTTTTTTCTTTTTGGTGGTGCCCTACATGTTTTTGAGCTTTTGAACAATCTTAGATAATTTTTAATGCTTAAATCTCACTTTACCTTTCTTGCATATGTCTACCTTTTCTTTTGCTTGCATGAATGTTCGCAAACCATTTGCCATCGTCACTTGATTTCACATATTTGGCTTCGTTAAGTGGCTTGCAAGAATTTTTAGGTATTCTGTGCTTGCCTTATTATTTAGCCTTACTGAAAAAGAGAAGGTCTTTTCGGTTAGTGAATCCCATTACTGGTCTTCGTCACGCGATTTACATCTATCTAGGGAATTTTATTGCTTTCGCTTCGTCAAGTGATTTACATCCGTTTAGGGAGTTTTATCACGTTGGCTTCGTCAAGTGATTTACATCTGTTTAGAGACTTTTATCACTTTGGCCTTACCATGTGATTTACATCCATGTAAGAAATTTTACCACATGTCGTCATCAAGTGACTAACATCCGTTTAGGGAATTTTATCACTTTGGCCTTCCCATGTGATTTATATCCATTTAAGGAATTTTATCACTTTAGCTTTGTTATGTGATTTACATCTGTTTAAGGAATTTTATCACTTTGGCCTTGCCATGTGATTTACATCCGTTTGAGGAATTTTATCACATGGCCTTGCCATGTGATTTACATCTATTTAAGGAATTTTATCACATGACTTCATCAAGTGATCTACATCCGTTTAGGGAATTTTATCACTTTTGCTTTGTCATGTGATTTACATCCCTTAGATTAGGGAATTTTATCACTTGCCAATTTTGTTTCGAACATTTATTTGAATGGATGTGCAATGAGAATTACTGAATAGTACATTTATTAATTAGCTTTCACATCACAAAAAATTGTTAATCATTTACAAAAGAATTTTGACTCCTTTTGAAAATACCTTTTTAGGTGTTCAACATTCCATAGGTGGGGCAGCTTCTTTTCGTCCAACCCTACCAGGTGAAAACTCTCTTGTCTCGAGTAGTGGACGACTCTGTATGGGCCTTCCCATGTTGGCCCCAGCTTGCCTTGTGCTCAATCTTTCGTTGCTGATGTCACCTTCCGTAGGATGAGGTCTCCAATGCTAAATCACTTGACTACTCTCTGAGATGCTTTGTCTCTTACTTCGTCCAGGCAGTCCAAGTTCAACCTCAATTGGTCGTCGTTACCGTTTTCGCTAAAATACTCTCATCTTAAGCTGGTGACTCCTATCTTGACGGGGATTACAGCTTCCATGCAGTATGTGAGGTTGAACAGTGTCTCTCCTATTGGGGTTCTAGCTATGGTTCGATAGGCCCATAAGACACTTGGTAGTTCATCGTGCCATGCCCCATTTTCCCCCTCTAGTCGAGCTTTGATGATCTTTAACAATGTTCGATTTGTCACTTCTGTTTGCCCATTGGCTTGAGGATGTCCTAATGAAGAGAATTTGTTCTTGATGCTGAGGTTCAAACAGAAAGAGCAGAAACCTTGGCTATCAAACTGACGACCATTATCAGAAATGATCATCTTGGGTATTCCAAACCTGCACATGATGTTCTTCCACATGAAGTTCTGGATCTTTGCTTCTTTGATTGTTGCCAATGCCTCTACTTCTACTAATTTCATGAAGTAATCAATTGCCATGAACAAGAATTTGACATGTTTCTTACCCTATGGTAAATGACCCATAATGTCGATCCCCCACTAGGCAAATGGTCAAGGTGAAGTTATGGCTATCATCTTTTCCCCTGGCAGTCGCTGAACGTTTCCGTACCTTTGGCACTTGTCACATTTCTTGACTAAATCCTTTGCCTCCTTCTGCATTGTGGGCTAGAAATAGCATGCCCTTATTATTTTCCCTACCAGAGACCTTGCACCCTTATAATCCCCGTAGATCCTTTCATGGACTTCCTCCAAGATATACTTGGACTCATCCTTTTCAACGCACCTCAAGTACGATACTGAAAATCCTCTCTTGTAGAGCACACCATTTAGGATCGTAAATCTGGTAGCATGTTTCTTGATTTTTCTTGCTTCCTCTGAATCAGAGGGTAATTACCCGTCCCTGAGGTAGAACAAGATTGGGCTCGTCTAGCAGGTGTGATCATGTATCAAAAAGGTCTGAAATTATTTGATGCTAGGGGATCTTTACATTTCCAGTTTCAGGTTTGGCAAACTTGTCTTATCTTCCGATGATGTATATCTGGCTACTTCATCAGCCTCTAAATTCTGATCTCGCGCGATTTGCACAAAGTTTACTCGTTCAAACTCTCCTATTAGCTAGTTTGTTAAATTTAGGTACTTCCGCATCATGTTTTCTTTTGCTTCAAATTCCCTATTGATCTACCCTACAATGAGCCTTGAATCACTTTTCAAGAGCGCATTCTTGGCTCCTAAGGCTTATGCAACCATGAGCCCTATCAATATCGCCTCATATTCGGCCTCATTGTTGGTTGCAGGGAATTGAAGCTGAACTCCATATTTCAGGGTGTCCCCTTCGGGGGTAGAGATAATGATGCTGACCCCTTCCATTTTTTGTATTGACGAATCATTTGTATGTATCTTCCATAAGGTTAACTTGTTTTGGATTTCCTTTTAGGTGTGGTGAACTCCATGATGAAGTTAACTAACACCTGGGCTTTCATGGATGTTCTGGGCTTGTACTCTATGTTGAATTAGCTGAGCTCAATAGCCCATTGTACCATTCATCCTGCCACCTCGGGTTTGTTGATTGCCTTCTTGATTGGTTGGTCTATCATTACTAGGATGGGATTCACATGAAAATATGAACGAAGCTTTCAGGAAGCTATGATTAGGGAAAATGTCATCTTCTCCATGCGTGGGTACCTAGCTTTGGCTCCTTAGAAAGCCTGGTTGATATAGTACACTGGGCATTGTACCCTGTGCTATTCTCGGATTAATGGCATGCTTACGGCGGTTATGGATACTACCGGGTATAAGAGATCCTCGCCTTCCTTAGACGGACTCAAGAGTGAATGGTTGCTCAAATAGCACTTCAGTTCTTTGAAAGCTGCTTCACACTCGTCCGTCCATGTGAAAGCCCGTTTCAGAGTTTTGATAAAAGGAAGACACTTATTTGTGTCTTTAGAGACGAACCCATTAAGGGCTAAAATCATTCTTGTGAGTTTCTATACTTCCTTGATGGTCTTTGGTGAAGACATCTTGAGGATAGTTTTTACCTTTTTTGGGTTGGTTTCTATCCCTCTTTATGATACCATGAAGCCAAGGAATCTTCCCGAGGAAACTCAGAAGGCACATTTAGTTGGGTTTAACTTCATCATGTACTACCTTAGTGTTTCAAAGGTCTCTTTGAGGTCGTCCAGATGGCTCTCTTCTTCCTTGATCTTGATGAGCATATCATTGACATAGACCTCCATGTTTCTCTCGATCTGTTTACTAAACATTTGATTTACCATCCTCTAGTATGTGGCCCCTGCGTTTTTCAATTCAAAAGGCATGACCCTACATAAATAAAGTCCCTGATTGGTTATGAAGGTTGTTTTCTCCTGATCCTCCTTGTGGAAACAACGGATAAAGTTGCCACCTAGTTTTTGCAATGGTCTAGGAACCATGTATATAGCATTCTCTCGAGGAAGGACCTTTTAATCTTACTACCAGAGATATAGGTTCGAAGTTTAGGTACGTTCTTAGGAAAGTGTTAGACAGCCAAGATTTCCTAACCTTAAGGTTAGCCTCCCATCATTGTGTCTTACGTCTTAACCTCATTAAAAACATGTTCAACACTTGTATCTATACTCTCACACACACACTAGCATACATCTAAGCATACAACATGACATTATTATACCTAAACACATACACATCTATCCTGAAACAGAGAGCTAAACCCACATGCACATAAAAAGAAAAACCCTCGCATGTAAAACCCTATCATACCATTCATCTCAAACAAAGGCAACAATAAATCAAGGCAACAACTCAATCATGGCAATCATAAGATCATATAAATGTTTATATTCAAGATCAAACATCATACAAACATATTTATCACAAAAGATGCATGTTCATATCAATGCATGACTTACCATTACTTACCTTGCAACAACACAGCACCTATGTCATCATGTATGAGCATGTGAATGCATGTACATAGCATCTTAAACAAGACAACCCTAATTTAACATGTTAAAGACAAACAAGCATGTGAACAAAGCAAACAGAAAATTATGAAGCATAAAACATGTGAAAAGAAACTAAATAGAACAAACATGTGAAAGCCGAAGCAAAAAAAAAAAAAAAAAATTAGGGTTTTTGAGCAGAGGCTTGTGCATGCAAGAACAAGCTTGCGTGTGAATAATCAAGCCTAAAAACACAAAAGCGGGGCAGAACCTTAAAATGGAAATTCTAACAACATAACTAGCATTTTAAGCATACAAAAACATAAACCTAATTTAGGCAAGCATATTGAAACATATTATAACAAAAAGATAAAGCAAACAGAAAGATTTAAAAGTAGAAAAGAAAGAAAAGAAAAAGAAAGGTTTAAAACTAATACCTCAAAGAAAAGCTCTTCAAGCTTGATTTTGACCGTTGCCCTCAGTCAAGTCTATTCATAAACCAACAAGAAAGTGATTAGCAATGTTAAACTAAAACAATTGGGGCTAGAAAAGGTCTTCATTAAACAAAATTGACTTGAGGGTGTTTTGTAAAAAACTCCCTTTTGATTCACTATTTTCTACTGAGTCTTGTATTTTTCCTATAGGATTTCTATGTGTTTTGAAAATGTACAATATAAGGTTTTTTATAGTGGAAAAAATGAGGTTTGGAACGACTCTCAGACGATGTGGGATTCATTCCAAACCTCAGCCTTTATTACAAAAAATTTGCATTTTTTATATTTCTAAAAACCTAGCTGCGTGCGCAAGAGTGTGCCTACGTACGCATACTTTGGCCCACGTATGCAGGCCACTACCCACATACGTGGGCCGAGGACCACTTTGGTCTTACTTCCAAAAATAGATTTTTGCTCATTTAAAAGGTTATATTTTCCATTTTAACACTCCTCAAGTCAATTTGATATCTGATTAGACATTAAACTGGCCTTTTGCTTTAGAGTTTGAGCATCATTGGGGAACGAGGGCCCATAAGGGGTTCAAAATGTGGTGTCTACACTCCTTTGACATCTAGATTTGATTGTAGCCTGAAAAAGAGTCCATGAATGTGAGTAGTTTATGTCCTGCTATTGAATCAACAAACTGGTCGATCCTATGTATGGTGAAGCTGTCCTTGGGGCATGTGTTATTCAGGCCCGTGAAATCCACGCACATTCTCCATTTTTTGTTTGCCTTCTTTACCAAGACAACGTTAGCCAACTAGTCCGGGTAATACACTTCTTGGATGAAATAGGCGGTAAGCAACTTGTCCACTTCATCCATGATTGCTCTGTTCTAATCAGTGGCGAAAACCCTCATTTTCTAGACTGGTTTTCTTTCAAGATTCACATTTAGATGATGCTGGATGATGTCTACTGATATGCCAGGCATATCCTCATGGCTCCATGCAAAACGTCTAGGTTTTCTTTCAAAAAAGCTATAATTTTTCCCTCATTGAGATAGCTAGATTCGTCCTTACCTTGGTTACCTTTATCGGTTCTCTTTCCACCAACTCGATTGTCTTTAAGGCCTCCATGACTTCCGACGTCTTTTCCTCGATCATCCAAGTATGGTTTTCCTTTGAGCCAACACCACCTAGTAACATTCTTGGGCCAAAACCTGGTCTCCCTTTATTTCTCCAACCCTATGTTTTGTTGGAAACTTCACCTTCAGGTAATATATGGATGTAGTCGCTTTCCACTAGTTAAGGGTGGGTCTCCCTATGATGACATTGTAGGACGAAAGGCAGTCAATTACTAAGAAGTTAAGTTACTTAGTTGTCTGAAAGGGGAACGAGCCTGCTGTGACCGTCATTGTTACTATCCCCTTTAGGTACACCTTGTCCCCACTAAAACTAATGAGGGGGGGACTCAAATGGACGAAACTTCTTCAAGTTCACCTTCAGCTGCTGAAAGGTGGAAAGGTAAATGATTTCAGCTAAGCTCCTATTATCCACCAAGACTCGACTGGTGTTGAACCCTTCTATCATAAGCATAATGACCAGGGGGTCAACATGTGGCTGCTTCATTCCTCAGGCTTCTTCCTTTAAGAAGACCATATCTAGATTTTCCCTTCTTTGGTGCTTAGATGGGGGCACCGTATGGATGCTGTTAACTTGTCTTTGCTTAGACTTTTTGAAGGACTTGAACGAGCCTCCTGCGGTGGGGCCTCCGTTGACCATCCTTATTTCTCCTACAATGTTCCTTGGACAGTCTTGTGACTGGTCCACATCCTGGGGCTTTTCTTTTGATCTTGCTCGTTTGTCATGCTTATACTATCCTAACACATCTTTCTTCACGAAAATTTGTAGCTTCCCTTTTCAAATCAGCTCTTCTATCTACACTTTTAAGTCCCTGCAATCCTTTGTATAGTGCCTATGATCTTTGTGTAAATGGCAATACTTCTTCTTGTCACAAACACTAGGTGATGAGTGGAGTGGCTTTGGCCACTTAAGGGTGTGGTTGTCCTTAATCTGCATCAATATTTTGTCAACAGGCATTACTAAGGGTGTGAATTTTACCGTACTCGAGGCTTTGTTGTCTCTCCTTTTGATGTTGTCACGACTGGAAAAATGATCTCCTCTTTCTCTTTTCTTCCCTTTCGGGTCTTAACGAAAGCTCCTTTTTTCTTTCCTTGCATCCCCTTGTTTAATTGCGGCAAAAGTGTCTTCCACGTTCATGTATTTCTAGGCTTTTAATAGCATTTCTGCCATTGATCCGAGAGGACTCTTTGCGAGGGCGATCACAAATTCTTTGGATTTTAACCCAGCTTTGAATGTGGTCAGTTGCACTTTGTCTTTAGCTTCGTCTACTTCCAACACCTCCCTGTTAAACCTTTTCACATATGATCACAATGATTCCCCTTCTTCCCACTTGATTGTAAGTAGGTGATCTGCTGGCCTATTCTGTCATTGACCGCCAGCAAAGTGGCGCATGAAAGAATTACTGAGCTGCTCGAAGTTGTCTATGGACGGTTAAGCGAGTTTACTAAACTATGTTCTTACGGCCCCCTTAAGGGTAGTGGGGAAGGATCTGCACAAAATCTCATCGAGAGTCTACTGCAACCTCAGAGTCATTTTGAAGGTGGTTATGTGATCCAAAGGGTCCCTTAAGCTGTCAAACGAGTCAAGTTGGGGGAGACAGAAATTTGGTGGCAAGGGATATCCTAAAACCTTTGTGGTAAAGGGGGAATTAGTCCTTTTGACCATTTCGTCTATGTTCTTATCCGTCTTTTCCCTCATCGCATTCTTTAGCTTGTCCATCTCTTTTTGCATGCTTCTAAGGAGGTTGTTGCTCGCCCCATCAGACGGATCTGTCTTCCTTGAGTCATCTTTTATGTTGCTGTTCTCCTTGTCCTCATTCCTATTACCTTCACGATTCTACTCTTGTTACAGCTGCAATCTCATCTCTTGGTTTTGCCTGTTGAGCTCTTCTATATTGGCCGTGAGTATTTAAACCTGTAGGCCTAGTGCTACTGAATCTTGAGGTGTGCCAGACTCCATCTGGATATTAGAAAGGGTAGAGTCACGTTTTCAAACCAAGGTTTGAAGTTGTTTTCCACAAACGACACTAAATTGATGATGCCAAAATTATGAGTCGAATTGATCATCCAAATAGAATGCAGCTTAAGCCCGTCAGGGGTCCTGCACGAGAGAAAAAAGAAAGCTTTGCTTGAGTGGTCAGTGGTGTGGTGTCAGTCGTTGAGCCTCCAATGGCAAAGTTAGATAAAGACAGAGTAGTAGTAATGGCAAGAGCTTTAATCTTAGTATGTGTGAAAATGAGTGAGAGTGGCTTTTGTTAGGATTTGACATTGTATATATAGGGCTTTCTCTTCTAGCCGTTGGTGGCATTCAAGGGTGGCTTGAATGCCCTCTTGTAACGTCTTTGGGTGGTTTTATTGAGATGATTTGATATCTTCTCCAATGGCTATATCTCTTGCATTTATTGGCGTGCAACGATTTCACATTGAATATACGTTTAATGGCGCGCTCCTTCGTCTAATGTGAGCTTATATGGACGAAGGGATTATTTGGATCAGTCGTTTCTCTCTCTCTCTCTTTTTTAGAGAGAGGATGCAATTGTCCTTTCTTAATTGATCAACAGTGACTGAAACAGAAACTCTTTAAAAATCGCTTTGCTTTCATTTATTCTTCGTCGCAATAATTTACAAAACCAAATTCTACGTGTTATTATATATGAGTGCTTGCCTACCGTCCTTTCTCTTTTTCCGTCTTTAATCTTTGTCTCTATAAAAACTATTGTTGAACACGTTTCGGCTCCCAGATTCATCTAACGATCATTAGTTTAAATACGTTGGTATGGACAATCCACTTTTTGGAGCACGAAAAAGTAGGGAACAAATACGAGCAATTGCAGTAGTGGAGCTAAATAGGTATATAGCTATTTTAGCTCCACTCAAACACAAAAAATCCTCCTACAGCAGTGAAGGTAAAGTAAAAAAATTTAGCTAAAGTGCTACAGTGCTACAGTGCTCATGTATCAATACATGAGCACTGTAGCTGAGAGCTATAAAAAAAAAAAATTTTATTCACCTTTCCAATTAAATTGTGGTTGAATATTTTTTAGGTAGTGAGATATATTATTTTATTGTAGTAGATATATTATTTTATTGTGATGTTTATATTATTTTATTGTGTTGAAAGCTAAAATAGATCTACTGCTGCAGCATGTTTTGTAAAATGAGTAGGTAAAATAGATAAAGTAACTTTTTGTAGAGCTAAATTGCTAAAATTTTAGCTCCACTGCTGTAAATGCTCTAGGAGTAATTGCTAATCATCTCCCTTTTTGAATACATACAGTGAACTCTCACATTAGGTGGGTTCAAAAATGTGTCGAATCTACCTATTGTGAGAAGGCTGCATGTACTACCGTATAATTATTCGTTTAAGATTTTATTTTATTTTATTTTTAATAGTTTATTTGTATAGTATTTGTTAAAAAAATAAGGGTAAATTACGTATTTGGTCCCTTACTTTTACGTTGAATGTCAATTAGGTCCATACCCTTTAAAATATGTCAATTTAGTCCCTAATATTTTGGTATTGTGTTAAAATGCTAACCTGATTAACAGCTAAAATAAAAATGACACGTGTACTGCAACATGAAAAAAAAATAAGAATAATAATTAAAAAAAAGGAAAACCACTTTATGTTAAAATTAGGATCTCATCCTAAACAATCAAAGTTTCACGCTGCTAACCTTCTACAAAGGCCAAAAATTAACAAGTTCCTATTTGGTTGGCGAGAAACCGTAAGAAAAGGAAATAGAGAAGCAACTGAAACGCTTAAAATCAATCCAAAATAAAAATTTTCTATTATTTCCGATGCAAATTGTAACAAATAAAATACAAGAAATAACAAAAAAAAAAAAAATCTTTTGTTTATGGTTTTGACACAAAATCCTTTATAGCCAAGGTTTTGTTCCCATTTTGTCTTTTTTCATTACTAACGAGTAAAGAAAGTAGTGGAAAGATCTTGCCACCTTAAAAAATATGTTGTTGTATTACCATTGAGCTTCGGAAACAAGCAAGCGTCAGTCTTGATTAGAGACCATGGCTTGTTTTATCCTAGAAGAACTCGAGGTTCCCAGACAACATCGTTTTATTTTCTACACCATATTCCCTGACTTCTCACTAAATTCTGATCATACCCCTAACCCTTCACAATCCTCTTCTCGGCTCTCTCCACCTCCATCTCCTATAGTATCAGAAAATTTTTATTTTGAAATGATTGTAGGTCTTTCAGTTGCTATTCTACTTCCTTTTCCTACAGTTTCTCTGTAACTAAATAGGTTTTGTTAATTTTTGGTTGATGGAGCACTATGAAATTTGTTTGTTCATGATGAGATCCTAATTTTTAATATAAATTTTTTATTTTACTATTATTCTTTCATTTTTATTCTACATGGCAGTACACTGTACACGTATGTGTCATAATTTTTTTTATAAAGTTTTTGTTGTTAGTCATGTCAGTATTTTGCATCCATCACTTAACCGCAAAGACAAAATTGACACAGTTCCAAAAGGTTAAAGACCAAATTGACACATTTAAAAAGTTAGGGACTAAATTGACATTCAGTGTAAAAGTTAGGGACCAAATACGTAGTTTACCCAAAAAATAATTTTTGATAAATTTTATAATAAATGTGTTAAAAAACTGAAAGGTAAATCATTGCAAAAAAATCTTGACACAAAAGCAAAAAGATTTTTTTTTCTTTTCAATAATTTCCAAACTCACATCCAGTTGTGGAACATATCATCTCTTTCCATATATAGTTTTTTTTTTAATAGGTCTTTCCATATATAGTTGATTTGATACTGTGACATAAATCTATTAGACATAAATAACTCTATTTATGGTGATGAAATTATTCAATTGAATGATTGAATTACACATTCTTCTTATATAAGAATGAATCTCTCACATGTAGATTATGTATATGTGACTCACATTAATATAAGAGGAAAGTGTAATACAATAGGTGTATGCAATAATTTCTCATATTTTTCTCAGCACTAAGATACACAACATGGTTTATATTTTTTGGCGGGTTAGTGTTTAGTGTAGATGGGTTTGTATAATGTGTTGGTGCTTCGACATGATTAATAAATAAGTCAATTTTGTGCTAACCTATTTTTGACCCACAATCAACCTAACTAGATTCATTATTCGTATTGTCCTGTTTTGATAGAATCCTATTTAAACCATGTAAATAAAAATCATTTTTGTTTAGCGTAAACTTTAATTTTAAATATATATTGTATAATTAAAAGAAATTTTAATGGATCCCATATTTCACTTTTATAACAATCTTTCAGGCATTTTGATCTTTATATTGTGGCCTAAAAACATCATAAAGTTATATTTATCAATGTAATACCAATGAAATATAAATTAAACTAGCACTTGAAAGTCAAAGATCAAGGGCTTGAGCTGAGCCACAGAAATATTTAGGGCTTGTTTGGTAGAGGAGTTTGAGTAATGTTGTTTGTAATTTTTTGAAATACGTATGGGTGAAAAAGTGTGTAAAAATGCGTGTAATATTGTTTAAAACTGAAAATGTGCACATCAAATGGTCGATATACACGCATACCAAATATATATATATGATGATGCAAGGAAAATCAGTTGGCTGGATGCTCCGGATTTGAAAGGACCACTCGCTCTCTAATGGCCTGAAAAACAAAGGAAAACGATCAAAGGTGACCGTGATCGCCGGGCAAGAACCCTCTGATGGTAAAGTCAGTTTTCTCTCTATATCTTTGGAGTTCCAGTTTCTTGGGAAAAATGTTCAACGTACCTCTCATTGGTCTGAATGGTTGTTTATATAGTGTTCTAGGGGCAGTTATTGAAATTGTAACCTCCCCTGGACTTCAGGAGGTCCGGGGTTCTTGGATAACTCCCATAACCACCTGATAGTTGCATTTTCTCATACAACGGTCATCGGAAGTTATGCATGTATTACGGAATGGTAAAATGTGCTTAATAATTCTTAAGTGTAAAAGCCTCGTCCATGAGTCTTTACGTGGACGAGTCCTCTCGGGATGGGCTGTGCAACTGATGAGGGGTGAAGACGCTCAAACCGTCCCTGGATGGTCATCACCTCAGCAGCCGTCCAGGAGTTAGCATCAAGACAAGGCTAACGCGCAAGGCTGTCCTTGGGTGATAGCAAAGCTACATCCCTCGTCCAAAAGATGCGCACAGTCCATCCCGGGAGGACTCGTCCACGTAAAGACTCATGGACGAGGCTTTTACACTTAAGAATTATTAAGCACATTTTACCATTCCGTAATACATGCATAACTTCTGATGACCTTTGTATGAGAAAATGCAACTATTAAGTGGTTATGAGAGTTAGCCAAGAACCTTGGACCTCCTGAAGTCCAGGGGAGGTTACAATTTCAATAACTGCCCCTAGGACACTATATAAACAGCCATTTAGACCAATGGGAGGTATATTGAACATTTTTCCCAAGAAACTACAACTCTAAAGATATAGAGAAAAAACTAACTTTACCATCGGAGGGTTCTTGATCAGCGATCCTGATCACCTTTGATCGTTTTCCTTTGTTTTTCAGGCCATTAGAGAGCGAGTGGTCCTTTCGAATCCGGAGCATCCAGCATACTGATTTTCCTTGCATCATTAGTTGGCGCCGTCTGTGGGGAAGAAAGACAAAAAAAAAAAATCAAGCACCGTTCACTGTTCTTTCATTTGACTGTGTTTTTTGTTGTCAAGGATTAGCCTTTCCCAGACAAAAGGCTGAATGGTTCGTACGAGATCAAGGGCTACTAGCCCAGGCCACCAGGAGAGTAGGGATGCTTCTAGCAACCCCCTTCGTGATCGCAGGTCAGCGCCTGTCATGCAATCGCCTTCTATTCAACATATACAATCCATGGCTGCCGCTATGGAAGAACTGACACGTCAGAATCAGGAGTTGAATAGGGAGATCAACCTCAGGAGGCAGTGCCAAGATGGGCACGTGGATGGACGGGCGTCGATTCAGGAAGGTGAAGGAGAAAATGTCGAGTCCGAAAATCAGACAAGAGGTACTACTTCAAGAAGAGTGCCACACTTGGAAAAAGAGATGGACCAGATGAGAAAAGCCATGGATGAGATGAGGGAAAACATGAGGCGGGCGAACCCAGTGGATGATATGGTTCACCGAACAGACTCCCCTTTCACGGCTTCCATCAACAGTCACCCCCTACCTCCAAAATTTAGAATGCCTTCTTTGGATTCGTATGATGGAAATCGTGACCCGTGTGATCATATTGCTACGTTCAAGACAACCATGCACCTTCAAGGGGTCTTAGACGAAATTATGTGTAGAGCTTTCCCCACCATACTTAAGGGGCCAGCACGGGTGTGGTTCAGTAAAATACCCCCAAACTCGGTGGGATCATTTGAAGAGTTGAGTAAGTTGTTTGTCAATAATTTCATTGGAGGACAGCACCACAAGCGTTCCTCTTCTAGTCTGCTGACTATAGAGCAAGGGAAAAATGAGAGTTTGCGATCCTTTATCACCCGGTTTAATAGGGAGGCCTTAACGGTGGACGAGATGGATGACAAGTTATTGCTGGCCGTTTTCCACAATGAGGTCAATTCTGACTTGTTCATTCATAAGCTCTACGAGCAAGAATCACAGACTATGGTCGAGCTCGTCCATTCGGCCCAGAATTTTATGAATGCTGAGGACGCTATCATAGCCAAGAAAAGAAAAAGGGCAGAATGCTCGGAAGCGGGTCACCATCGTTATGCAGATCAAGGACCTTGTCAAAAGAAAGCTCGGGTGGACGAGAGGAAAGATAAGGATGGTAAGAAGGCGAGTTCCTCCTCGAGGAATCAGCAATACACGCCCCTGACTATGCCACTAGAGTAGGTTCTTATGCAGATCAAGGATGATCCATCCTTAAAGTGGCCGGATAAAATGTAGGGGGACCCCAACAAGCGTAATAGGAGCAAGTACTGGCGCTTTCACAGAGACCACGGCATGATACGGACGAGTGCTTTGACTTGAAGCAGCAGATAAAAAATCTCATTAGACAAGGAAAACTGAGGAACTTCCTTGGACGAGACCAAAGAGATGAGAAAATGAAAGCCAAGGTGGAAGAGTCATCACGTCCCCCACTAGGAGAAATAAGGGTGATTATAGGAGGAAACTCGACAGCGCAGTCATCCAAGTCAAGGAAGACATACCTGAAGGTGGTGCAGAACATCCAGCTGTCCGGACGACCTCCTAGGACGAGGGAAGTAGACCAGCAGGCCGTTACGTTCACGGACGAGGACGCAGGACGACTTCATCACCCCCACGATGACGCGATAGTCATCACCCTACTCATCTCTGACTACATGACCAAGAGGGTGTTGATAGACAATGGCAGCTCTGCAGACATTCTCTACTACCCTGCATTCCAGCAAATGAGGCTAGGACGAGATCAGCTTCGGCCAGTGAACTTGCCGTTGGTAGGATTCGGAGGAATGAAGGTGCAACCGGTGGGCACCATCACATTACCAGTGGTCGTGGGAACATATCCACAGAAGATAACCAAAGAGGTAAATTTCCTTGTTGATTGTGCATCGTCATATAATGCAATTATTGGAAGACCAACTTTGAATAGCTGGAAGGCGGTAACCTCTACCTGCCACTTGTCCATCAAATTTCCAACCGAGCACGGAGTAGGCCAAGTACAAGGAGATCAGTTGGCTGCCAGAGAATGCTACTTAGCTATGTTGGCAATGGACGAGCACATGCAGGCAATGAGTATAGACGGGAGAAGGGTCGGGGCGGAGCCCACTGAAGTATTAGAAGACGTCCCTTTGGATGATAACCAGCCTGAGAAGTTTACTAGAATTGAGGTGAGCATGGAAGAGGGGGCAAAGCACGCTTTGGTCCGGTTTCTGAAGAAAAGCCTCGATATCTTTGCATGGAGTCATGAGGACATGCCTGGCATTGATCCGAGTGTCATTACCCATAGCCTGAACGTGTGTCCCTATTCAAAACCAGTGCGTCAGAAGAAAAGGATTTTCGCTCTTGAACGAGACAATGCCATTAAGGAAGAAGTACAAAAGTTGGTCGCCGTGGAGTTCGTCCGAGAAGTTTATTATCTAGATTGGTTGGTGAATTTGGTCATGGTCAAGAAAGCTAGCGGCAAGTGGCGAATGTGCGTGGACTTCACTGATTTAAACAAAGCTTGCCCCAAGGATAGTTACCCATTGCCACGCATTAACCAGTTGGTGGACTCGACAGCAGGTCACAGAGTGCTTAGCTTCATGGACGCTTTCTCAGGTTACAACCAGATACAGATGGATGAAGGGATCAGGAGAAGACCTCATTCATTACGAGCCAAAGGTTGTATTGCTACAAAGTAATGCCCTTTGGTTTGAAGAACATAGAGGCGACTTACCAAAGGCTGGTTAACCATATGTTTCGTCCTCAAATTGGGCGAAATATGGAGGTTTATGTAGACGACATGCTAGTAAAGAGCCAGGACGAGGATAAACATCTAGACGACCTTCAAGAGACTTTTGATACATTGCGTCGGTACAACATGAAATTAAATCCAAGCAAGTGTGCTTTCGGAGTTTCATCAGGGAAATTTTTGGGGTTCATGGTGTCGCACAGGAGAATTGAGGCAAATCCGGACAAAATCCCAGCGATACTGAATATGGAACCACCAAAGAATATCAAGGAAGTCTAATCTCTTACCAGACGCGTCGCCGCCCTTAATAAGTTTGTCTCGAAAGCTACTAATAAGTGTTTGCCTTTCTTTAAAGTCCTTAGGAAGGCATTTGAATGGACGGACGAGTGTCAAAGGGCCTTCCAAGACTTGAAGACATATCTCATGACAGCGCCACTGTTGAGTCCATCTGTACCTGGGAAAGAGTTGTATTTGTATTTGGCAGTGTCCCCACACGCAGAAGCTCAGTGTTCGTCAGAGAAGAGGGGAGAGTCCGAAAACCGGTCTAGTACACAAGCCATGCAATGAGAGGAGCATAAGGACGATACCCGATGATGGAGAAACTAGCCTTTGCATTGATCACGGCTTCCAGGAAGCTAAGGCATTATTTCCAGGCACACATCATCAACGTCCTAACAGACCATCCCATAAAGAAGGCAATGAACAAGTTGGAAGTTGCTCGATGGCTAGTATAGTGGGCTGTTGAGCTCAGTGAATTTGACATCAAATACCTCCCAAGGAGTGCGATAAAGGCGTAAGCATTAGTAGATTTCATCGCAGAGTTCACCCCCAGCCAGGACGACTTGGACAAGGATGAAGGAAATGATAGGTGGGTGATTAATGTAGATAGATCGTCCACATTGTATGCAGGAGGGATTGGAGTTATACTGAAGTCCCCTGAGGGCGATAGGCTGGAGTATGCAGCCCGTCTGTAGTATCAAACTACCAACAACGAGGCGAAGTACGAGGCTCTACTCAAGGGATTGGAATTGGCTAAGCCCTTAGGGCAAGAGTCGGTAACAATCAGAGGAGATTCTCAGCTGGTCATTAACCAAGTAAATGGAATGTGTGATACTAAGGAAGATCGAATGAAGAAATACCTCAACAAAGTGAAACGACTTGCACGAAAATTTTCAGCTGTAAGTTTTGTTCAACTACTCAGGGAGGAAAATACAAAAGCAGACGCCTTGACAAAAGCAGCTTCGGTAGGGGTTACAGACGAGTACGAAAACATCCAATATATGCCGAGCATAGACATCCTTAACATACAGTAGATAAGAGGAGAAGAAAATTGGATGAGTCTAATAATGATTTATCTCAAAGAAGGAAGGCTTCACGAAGACAAGGATGAAACGAGAAAGTTAAGGGTTAAGGCAGCCAAGTACGTCTTCATAAATGAAGTTTTGTACAAGCGAGATTTTTCCCAACCTTACTTAAGGTGCTTGGCTCCTGATGAGTCAAACTATGTTCTAAGGGAAGTTCACGAAGGAGCATGTGAAAATCATTCAGGAGCAAGGTCACTAGTCCATAAGATCATCTGTGCCGGCTACTACTGGCCTACAATGTAGGCAGACGCTAAAGCCTATGTCAAGGTATGTGACCAGTGTCAGCGCTATAGTAATGTACCTAGATAGCCGTCAGAGTACCAAACCCCAATGATGGCCCCATGGCCCTTAGCACAGTGGGGACTGGATATCCTAAGCCCTTTTCCCATGGGAACCCGGCAAATGAAGTTTTTGGTGGTAGGAATTGATTACTTTACCAAGTGGGTAGAAGTCAAGCGTCTTGCAGCAATCACTCAGCAAAACGTGAAAAATTTTGTATGGAAGAATATCCTATGTAGGTTCGGAGTACCCAGGGTATTAGTATCAGACAACGGACGGCAGGGGGGAAGGAGATTCAGTCCTGGCAGCCTCGGGCCTAGACGACCCATGCTTGGCCTTCTTCCCCCAACGGCTGGGCAAGCTTCCCAGATCCAAATTTTTGGACAAGCTTTTTCTCTTGTCTCCAGTAGCAGGACGAGTTTCAGGTCTGGCCACTTCCTCGACCACCTCTTTTCCCTTATTTTCCTTCATGGTTGCCATTCCTAAAAATAAAAACAAATAAATGAATTATAGCAACAAATAAAAATAAAAATAAATACACACGTCTTAAAGAATAAAAATACACACATCTACGGACGGTTAGTTCATGCGCGAGGGCTTCGACGGACGGGTCAGGGCCAAGTCCCCACCTATGTAGACGTCGAAGGGTCACCAACGAGTGAAAATCTCTCTCGGGGTGTAGACGAGCCCTGTGGACGCGATCACGGTGGAACTTAATCAAAGAAGGACGCCTAGCAGCTGCAAAAAGAAAAGGAAAATTAAGATTAGACCACTGTTTAAAGATAAAACACAACAAAATCAATAAAAAAAGAGAGAAGGAAAAACACGACATACCTTCTTGACGAAGGTTCCCTAATTCTCCGGTATAAGGAGGGAATGTATCTCTACCAACCTCGATAGGATGCCCCGCCCAGAAACCAGAGACAAAGAAAAACTCTGTCTTCCAGTTTCTGTCAGACGAGGGCAAAGACTTAATCAATCTACAGTCATTGCCCCTAGCTGTAAACTGATAGAAGCCTTGAAATTGACCTATCTCGGAAGGTTTATAACAATACAGGAACTCGTCCACGGTGATAGGACAGTTGCCATCAAACACCTCCCTCCACAAGACTTGCATAGAGACAATAAGTCTCCATGCATTGGGGTTAAATTGACAAACCCCTAAGCCCAGTCTGGTAAGCAATTTCCTCGTAAAGGCATTTAAAGGAAATCTAAGCCCCCCTAACAGGTAAGCTTCGTAAACACCTATCCCAAAATAGGGTTGACAACACCATTCCCCTCGGACGGCTAACCTAGGGTTCAGATCATCTGGAATCTGGAACCAACTCCTAAGAGCGTCTAACCTCTTCTCGTCCGTCTTTGAAGGAATTTCTATGGCACAACTATATACTGTTTCTTCTTTGTCTAAAGGAGAGGACGATGGGATGCTTGTCGAGGTATCAGCCCCAGAGGCTGTCCTCGTCCTAATACTCTCTTGAAAGGTTTCTACAGGAACTTCAGGAACACCAGATGTGTATTCCTCAGTTGTATGACCACTACTACTACTGACATCGCTGGAGGTACTATAATTAGAGGAGTCGTGATACTTGTCTATGGCCTTGACCACACTGACGCTAGACGAACAGGAGGCCATTGAGAACGTCCTAGCACTTAAAAGGAAAGCTTGAGTTAGAGTAAAGAGAGTACCTGGCTCTAGACGAAGGATACTAAGGACGATGAGGATACTCTTAGACGAAGCGATGGACGAAAGTGTCAAAGCAGAAAATTTGAAAAAGTGAAAGGGGCATGAGAGGGAAACCACTATTTATAGGTAGAAAAGTCTCGGTAATCGCAATGACGGAACCGATGAAAAAGCGACACGTGGCATATGCCTCGAAGAAGTAAACCTACATGACCAACCCCCTATGAATGTGTGACACGTGGAACGCTTCTAAAATTTATGATAAAAAAAGAAGAAGAAGAGACTCGTCCTAAAGTCTGTTGATACGCTGCATAACCCCTGGATGAGGGGGCAACTGATGAGGGATGAAGACACTCAGACCGTCCCAGGACGCTCATCACCTCTGTAGCCGTCCAGGAGTTAGCATCAAGACAAGGATAATGCGCAAGGCTGTCCTTAAGTGATAGCAAAGCTACATCCCTCGTCCAAAAGATGCGCACAGTCCGTCCCGAGAGGACTCATCCATGTAAATACTCATGGACGAGGCTTTTACACTTAAGAATTATTAAGCACATTTTACCATTCCGTAATACACGCATAACTTCCGATGACCTTTGTGTGAGAAAATGCAACTATTAGGTGGTTATGAGAGTTATCCAAGAACCCCGGACCTCCTGAAGTCCAGGGGAGGTTACAATTTCAATAACTGCCCCTAGGACACTATATAAACAGCCATTCAGACCAATGGGAGGTACGTTGAACATTTTCCCAAGAAACTGGAACTCCAAAGATATAGAGAGAAAACTGACTTTACTATCGAAGGGTTCTTGGCCGGCAATCCCGGTCACCTTTGATCGTTTTCCTTTGTTTTTCAGGCCATTAGAGAGCGAGTGGTCCTTTCAAATCCGGAGCATCCAGCTTACTAATTTTCCTTGCATCATCAATAAATATATATATATATATATTTATTTATTTATTCATTTATTTTTTTGAGAAACCATACCATAATTTTCATTAAATCAACAGAAACTTCTAACACTAAGTACAAGTTGGGTTACATCACTGGGATGTCATGAAACCAACTACATGGGGCAAGGGAGAACTTTGCTAGCTTAGCAAGTTTGTCAGCTACACCATTCCCTTTACGTCTTACGTGAGAAAAGGAGATAGACTCAAAATACAACGCCATGCTTTGCGAATCTTCGATGATATGACCAAAGGGTGCTAGACACGGTGGGTCCATATTCATGGCCTTTATGACCTTTTCAGAGTCCCCTTCCACTATCACAGACTTGATTCTGAGTTCCTACGGCAAAAGACACCGCTCTTCGACACGCCAGAGCTTTAGCAACGTCTACAGTGTGTGGCAGAGGTATTGTTTCCGATAACGCACCAGCTACCTACCTGATTCATCTCATATCACCACTCTGATACCTGCAGTTTGAGAGTTGTGGAATATGGCACTGTAAAAATTTACTTTGAGAGTGGGGCGTCGAGGAGGTATCCAATGGACTGGTTTTGTTGGCTGGACCGGAATGGCCGGAAGGTCCTGGGCAGATTGGAATTCTTGGAGTCTTTCTAACATGTCTTGATATATCATTGACAGGGGTATGTGGGTGTTGTTTATTCGTGCTGCATTGCGATTGCTCCAAATAATCCATGCAACATAGGCAAAGTGTTCAACTAGGTTGTGTTCCTTATAATTTAACATACCTATCCATAAATCCCTGAAATCCACAAAATGAGATGTTAGCTGATTCCTGAAACACTGCTCTTCCCACCAGATTTCTTTAAGCGGTTGGCAACCCCATATTGCGTGGACTGTATCCTCTGTTTCACTTTGTCATCTCTCACAGATAGAATTCTGAGTGACCTTCCTTACAAATAGACTCTTCTTTGTTGGCAGAGACTCACGAAAGGCACGCCAAATAAAGTGTTTGACTTTATTAGGCACATTCAGGGTCCATATATTGCTTCCAGGACGTGCTGTTTGCCGCTGGGTTGGAAGTACCAGGTACAAGTGACGTTGCATGTGTTGACAAAAGCTTGTATGCACTCTTCATGGAATATTTTCCAAAGTCAGTTTCTACCCAAATAAGTGTGTCTTTTCCCCTTCGCGAGCTTAATGGAATGCTTAGGACAACTTGAGCTTCATGAGGGAGGAAGTCATCCTGAACTCGGTCTAATATCCAGTTTGGCCTTTCTTCGTCGATAAGTGCACACACTTGCGCATCACTAGGAAAACTTTTTTGTGGTGAGACAATACTACTTAAGTGTTTGGTAGGCAACCACTTGTCCCCACGGATCCGAACCGTTCTTCCTATTAAATATTAGCATTGATACACCATGTTGAATATGCTATTATGGATGCGGAAGTGAAAGCATAAAGTATAGAACACAATAACACAAGAAGATTACGTGGTTTAGCCTAACGGCCTACATCCACGGAGGAAACCCTAAAGGGCTACATCAATAATATATTAGAGTGTAGAACAAATCCCTGTGTTACAATGAACCATAACATGTGTATATATAGTAGACTAAACCCTAAACTAATAGACTTCTAGTACAAGTAGGAAACTTGGCTTACACACAAAATAGAATTAGGCTTGGGCTTATGCTAATGGGCTAATATATCTCTAACACCCCCTCTCAAACTCAAGATGGAAACTTGATGAAATCTTGAGATTTGATTAGGTTGAAAAGATCCCTTGAATGAAGTTTGGCTCTGTGACGGTGGCTTGAGAAAGGCAATGGTCTTGCAGTGTTGATGCAACTTCTAACGGTGACATGACTATACCGAAGAATTTTGACGGCAGTAGTGGAAAACCAAAGAAGATGAACGCAGCGAAAAAACACCGAGGAAGACAAAGATTGCTCTTAATACACCGTAAGGACAGAAAACCATGGCCATAGGAAGGCAGCTCTGATACCATGTTAAATATTAGCATTGATACACCATGTTGAATATGCTATTATGGATGCGGAAGCGAAAGCATAAAGTATAGAACACAATAACACAAGAAGATTACGTGGTTCAGCCTAACGGCCTACATCCACGGAGGAAACCCTAAAGGACTACATCAATAATATATTAGAGTGTAGAACAAATCCCTGTGTTACAATGAACCATAACATGTGTATATATAGTAGACTAAACCCTAAACTAATAGACTTCTAGTACAAGTAGGAAACTTGGCTTGCACACAAAATAGAATTAGGCTTGGGCTTATGCTAATGGGCTAATATATCTCTAACACTTCCATCTCCAATACGCCATATTGCCCCCATACGTATACACTCCCTGGCTTTCAACATGCTCTGCCATGCGTATGAACCATTAGTTTTCACCTCACTATTCAGTACTGAGCAGTTTGGAAAAAATTTTGCTTTGAAAACTTTGTGAAAAAGGGACTCGGGGTTATGAATGAGGCGCCATAGTTGTTTTCCCAACATTGCTAGATTAAAACTTTTAACATCCTTGAAGCCCAAACCTCCTTGATTCTTTGGTAGACAAAGCTTATTCCAAGCAAGCCAATGGATTTTCCTTTTATATCCTTTGTATCCCCACCAAAATTTACGGATCATTGCTTCAATGTTTTTGCACAGACTCTTGGGTATTTTAAAGCAACCCATTGTAAATGTTGGCATGGCTTGTAGGACTACTTTGATAAGGACTTCATGGCCTGCTTGGGATAAAAGTTTCTCTTTTCACCTCTTTATTTTATGCCAAATTCTTTCCCTTAGATAACCAAAAAAATTTTTTCCCTCTCCCCACAAAGGAGGGAAGTCCCAGATACTTTTCATACTGAGTTACTACTGCCACCCGAAGCATTTCTTTTATTCTTTCCTTGGCATTGTGATCCATATTTGTGCTGAAGAAGAGAAGCATTTTTCCTTGATTAATCTATTAGCCTGAGGCTTGCTAGTACATATCAAGGATATCCAACACCGATCTGCACTCTTGTTCATTTGCTCTACAAAAAAGCAAACTATCATTGGCAAAAAATAGGTGTGAACTTTTGGCCTATCTCTGCATAAGGAGGCCCCATGTATCTTTCCCAAATGCTCATCCTATTTTATTAGGGAGTGAAGGCCCTCTGCACATATCAAAATTAAGTAAGGTGATAGAGGATCTCCTTGGCAGAGTCCTCTACTAGGGTGGATCAAACCATGAGGATCCCCATTAAGCATTATAGAAAAATAAGCTAAACGGATACAACAGTTGATTAGAGATATCCATTTAATTGCAAACCCCATTTTTTCCGATACTTTTTCAAGGTAATCCAATTTGACTCTATCATATGCCTTACTCATGTCTAGTTTTAGTGCCATGAATTTAATTTTTTCTTTTATTTTATTTTTGAGGTGGTGGAGAGTTTCAAATGCTATCGGTGATGAGGCGATCAGACATGAATGCACTCTGGGATTCTGAGATTAGTTTAGGTAGGACTTTTTTGAGGCGGTTGGCAATAGCTTCTGAAATGATTTTATATATAAAATTGCAAAGGCTAATGGGGCGAAAATCTTTTGGGCTTTCAGGAGATTTTACTTTAGGGATAAGGAATATAAATGTGTGGTTTATGTTTGATGGCATAATTCTAGTGTTAAGAACAGATAAGGTAGCATCAACTACATCGGGACCAACAGTGTTCCAATAAGTTTTATAAAAGAGAGGGGGCATACCGTTCGGTCCTGGGGCAGTCAAAGCCTTCATTTGTTTTAGGGCTTGTTCAACTTCATATGCTGTGAAAACTCTGGTTAGCTCCTCATTCATCTGATCTGTCACCATCGCCTCTATCACTTGTAATATCGGATCAAAGTTGGAAGTGGCTGTTGACTGGAAAAGTTCGTTGAAGTGGTCAGTTAAAGCCTTTCCAATGTTTTGCTCCTCCTTTAATGTCGACCCATCATCTATAACCAATTTCAAGATGTAGTTTCTCCTGTTTCTTTGGTTTTCTCGAATGTGGAAGTAACTCGTATTGAGGTCCCCTGCTTTCAGCCATTCCACTCGTGATCTTCGATGCCATAAACAGTCTTCTTTCACCATTAGATCATAGACCTCCTCCCTTACGGTTCGAACCTGATCATGGTTGATACCAAACATAGATAAAGCTTCTGCCTGGGCCATGAGTTTTTTCTTTTGTTGTAGTAACCGTCGTATATTCCCGAAAGATAACTTACTCCAAGTCTATAGCGAGGAACGGAATGTGTCTACTTTCCTAACAAGTCTTTCCATTGGATTACCTAGTGCATGTCTTCCCCAGGCATTTTTCACTACCCCTTCCCACCCTGCATCTTTCATCCACACCGCCTTAAAACGAAAAGGCTTTCCTTTTCTATAGAATCTCGCATTCTCATCGTTCGAGCAAATCCACAATCAGCAGTGATTAGAGAGGGAGCTTGAGATGTGATATACGTAAACCGATGGAAACATTTGGGACCAGGGTATGGTAGCCACCCCTCTGTCAAGCCTGATCCATGTCCTCACCCTCATATTGATTGTTACACCAAGTAAAGGGTGCACCCACATAGCCTAAATCACTAAAACCACAGAAATCTAATACCTCTTTGAAATCCACCATCTGCCTTTCTTTCCGTGGTGCATCACCCATCTTTTCTTCAGCTTTAGTTATTTCGTTAAAATCACTAATGCACAACCATGGAAGATTCATTTTGAGACTTAGACGTTTTAGCAGTGCCCAAGAGTGTTCCCGGTTGGCGGTTACCAAGTTTCCGTAAAAACCAGTGAACTGCCAGGCGACATCCACTCCTGGGTTAACTACTGTGTCAATGTGCGATGGTGACGAGTCCAAGATGTGTAAGTCAATCCCGTTTTTCCAGTATAAGGCTAACCCGCCCCCTGTGTTGAGTCTTGGTACTATGTGCCATTGTCCAGTCCGAGCTTGGACCGAAGATTTTTGAGGAAGCTTTCTTTTGATCTTGTTTCCATTAGGAATATGATAGTGGGGGATTGTTTCTTCACCATCTCGATGAGTTCAAGAACTGCGCGTGCCTGCCCCAAGCCACGACAATTCTAGCTTATGCAATTCATGGTGACCGGCGAGGCTGGATGTCAGCCTCCATCGTTTTGGTTTGCTCCGGTTTTTCTTCATCCTTTACTACTTACCTCTTCATAGGTCTATTGTCTTCATGGTGTAAAGGTGCTCTTCTAGGTTCTGCCTCCAACATTAATACCTCTTGTGGGCCTTCTTTTGTAGATCGGGTTATTCTCACCCAAGTGGACTTTGATGGTTTTTTGTTCTGTGGGCCTCCTGTTTTCGGAATGGGCTTTATTTTTGGCTCAGTAGTCCGTATGGCTAGTTGACTTGGTTGGACTGGGCCTATGCTAATTTTGGAAACCTCATTAATTTCGAACACCTCATTAATAGTGCCATTATCGGAATAAATGCCAATATCTGAGTAGAGAGGGGTATCAATATTTGACTTTGTAACCATTTCCTTAATGGCTTCCTGATGAATTGCTTGTAACGATTCCCTGTAATTATTGTCATTAATGATGCCTGCTATCACCAACAATCTGAAATGGTTGTCTTGTTTGCCTCTTCATCAGAAACTGTGGTTTGGATGTCTGTTGTCAAGTGCATGCATGTCTATGGAGTTTTTTTTTTTTTTTTTTTGGTGGGGTCGACCTATGATATTTGGGTTTAAAGCTTGGGAAAGTGATGGATGTTTTTCTAGTGGATAGTACGACTTTTGCTCTCATCCAGTTGCCAAAATTTTGATCTTTCTTTTGTAGGGAACCTTTGCTTCTAAGCCATTTTTCGTAATCTCGGTCATCATGGGAGACAAAGCCACACAAGTAGCAAAAATTTGGAAGCCGTTCATATCTTAGAGCCGCCCATCCTATGACTTTTCCTTCTGACCAAATTTTTCGAACTCGGCTGAGAGGTTTGGAGATGTCAACCCGAACATGGACCCGTAGGTAGCTTCCCTTCCCTCCTTCTTTTGAGTCGGTCATATGGAGAAGAGTCCCCAGAGAGTTGCCAATAAAATCTCGAGTCTCAGGGTTTAAGCAATGGATTGGTAAGTCGTGAATCTGGATCCAGAAAGTGGTGTATTTGAATTCTAGTGTTCAGACCAGGACATTTTCCACCACCCTTTCAAACACCACAAGGTGTTTGTCGTATGTCCAAGGCTCGTGCTCAATGACTCTGTCGAGATCGTATTCATCTTCAAATTTGAAGAAGAGGATATTATCTCCCATGTCATTGATCTGAACTTCTTTTTCTAATCTCCACAATAGGCGGAACGTTTGAGCTACTGACTCGATGTTAACCACTCGCTTGGTTAGGAACACTGCTGCCAGAATATATCTGAGAGAGATTTCATCCTTTGTGATGAGTCCATAAAAATTATTAAGTTCGTCCATCTTAATGGACGGTCTTTGCGTCATTAGTAGGCCATCAAAGATAGATGAGTAACCGCCCAACTCATTCAATAACGATCATCAAAGGCCTTAAACCCTCTTATCAAGACAAAGAATGTTACAAATAGGGTAATAATCACCCTCATTTATGTCCAACGGCTACCTAAGTCACCTATAAAAGGGACAATTTGTCCATTTGCAAAGGTACGTCAAAAAAACTACTACAAAACACTGTCTATATGCACAATATATGAGTTGATACTAACTTAAGCATCGGAGACTCCCCCACCGGGCACAACCCTGTGGTCTCTTCAATCGGTCCCTCCTTTATTTTGCAGGTCCTACAAGATTGTCTAATGCTCCGGATTTGACGAGTGACCCAATTGATGATTTTGGCTTCATCAGTTTGGCGTCGTCTGTGGGGATCGATTTTCCATTGAGTTCTTCCTATGACAAAGGGTCACTCACTTCAAACTCATAGACGATGATGTTAGAACCCGTATCCAAGAGAAACAGAGCATGCAATTGGATTTTCAGTGAAGAGGAGATCAAAAGGCTAAGCCTTCTTTCAAGATCCAATAAAGCAAACCCATTTAGCAAAATCGTCTTCAAAGAACAAAACCTCAAAATTTCCATCAAATCACCCAAAGGTGGCTCGCTGTAAGGCTCAGACTGAACATGAGACAGACACGGACTTTGGAAGAACATGAAAGGCCTCAACGACATGGCCCAATTCTTGGGTCTTGAGGTAAGACAAGTTGTTTCTCATCCTATCGAATGGTTTTATCACATGTTGTTAAATGACCTAAAACCTAAAAACACAATAACCTCTTCTAATGCTTTACAAACATAAAAAGGAGTTTATTATGTTAAATATTCTATTGCTGAAAATAGAGAGATAATTGTAGGTGGTCATGTAATTTCGGCTACCCAAGTCAAAAGCTATGATGAAATTACCGTCAAAGAGCTTTTCTTTCTTGGTTTCACTCTTCCCTATTTTTTTAATTTGCATGAAAGGTGAAGTCAAATTTCATTAAAACATAATTACCTTACCAAAATTATGATCTTAAATATAGGCATTAAAAAAAAAAAGGTAATGAATACCTTGATTGTTATAAGCTGCACACTTCAAAGAAGATCAGTGACTAAGAAGTCAAACCGATCTCTTTGAGATCCTTACCATTAAAGCCGAATATAATTATATATTAAGGCCTAATTGATATCCTAATTATAGCCAAAAAAAAGGGTTTTACACCTTTACTACATTTCCTATTATAACACGAGGAGATCATTTGTGTCTCTTTATAGCATTAAACAATTGGTATACTGATAGTATCTTGGTTGATATTCATACATTATACCATTAACTATGGCTTTTTATTTCACTACTTTCAAAGATGATAAATCATAGTTTTCAATGCTAGAGAAAGTTGAAGCCAAAATTTTGTCTTACCAAAATTATATTATAATTTTAGAGTTTAGACACTGAAGAGGCTAAAGTCAGATTCTACTATCTTACCAAATTTAAAAACACTAAAGTTGGAAATAAGAGAAAATCCAATCAGCCCGGCTAGGCCAAACCTAATCAGTATTAGGTAGGTAGAAGCCAACGATAATGAATATTCTATTTTTCTGCTACAACTGCATCTTGTGAAAACTGTCATGATTTATGTATAATTTACGTATGTTTGGCAAAAACGTTATATATACATGTCCAAGAAAACTAATCTTGTAGCAGTCACCTATGAGATTGAAAACATTCACAAAAGAGATGTATAAAAAATAAAGTTGATTGCAAAACCACATATGGTGACGATATGCGGTCTAGAGACAATGAACAGTTGTTAAAGAGAACTTGTCAAGAAGTACCTACCAAAAAGGAGATCAAAGATGGAAACGTTCTCTTCAAACCGGTATATTGCCTGGTATGTTATCTGATAATCTCAATTCGATTGCTTATGATTAATAAATCTAGGTAGTCCATCTGTTAGAAGATGGGGGAACCCTGAAGCTAGCCCATATGCATGACTCATAAGTCATAAGGCTAAATGGGTAATAAGATGAATGGGCAATATGCCCATACACCATGTTATCCACCAATAGCATGTGTCATCATGTACCTCTCATACATGTTTAATTTAGTATTAATTCCTATGTCAATTCAAAGGATTAGTAAACAAGAAATTGACTAATATATATTGAAACCATATAAAGAAAAAATACAGGAGATAATATTTCAGTTACGAATTAAAATCCCTGATTATCTTCTTTACATGGTGAATAAATCTACCTAGAAACCCGTCAATTATATTATCGGGTAAGGTTATGAATTTATGGTGCTTAAGTATTGCAATTAAGGACCACTTAGGGTAAAGGCTCTCAACCTCCATTATTTTTATCAAATTTAAGTATCTTAATTTTCGTTATTAAAGATGGTAAAAGTCAAATTTAATTAATTGCTTTACCAAATATCAAAATCTCGATCTGGACAATTAATAGCATGGAACCAGATTTTATTAGGATTGAAATCCATCTAACAAGAGATTCTTGCTCCCTTTAAATTTGGAACGTGACATGCCTAAATTATATCTTTTAGCATATGCACATGCACAACTAAATTGGTTACATGTGTGAGAAGTTATTTTCTTTTTGATCAACAATATCACATATGTTATACACTAGTGGATGCAAGTAGTGGAACTATGGAAGGAATAATTCTCAACAGAATTGTTTTTAGTAGAAATCCTATAAGCGCATAAATGATTACCAAATTCACGCATAATGATCATGAGCATATACATGCTGCCTTGACTTTGAGAATGAACATGCTTCGAATTGTCATCATACAATCTGCTCTCAAAATAGTTTCAGATTATATCCATATGAATTCTTTAAATGAAAAAGATATCAATAGTAGGAGACAGCATTGTTCACATAGCTTAAGATATAACATGTTGTACCAAAATCTTTGGCTACGTATGCATTTGAGGTTTTGAGTTTTCCTCCTGTATACTTGTCTGCTTATTAAACATGCTTTTACAATTGATACATAAATCCACCACATGGTTTCATGAAAACTTTTGTGGTCTCTATATATTTGAGCATCATACTTTCACAAATTGAGCCATTATATTAGTGTTCAGTATGAATTAAATTACATTTTTTTTTTATGTTATGCACATGCATATTTGTGTTATGCAAACATGCTAAGGTATACTATGCTAAAGACTATGTTGTGGACGCATCAACCGCCCATAAGCCACAACAAATTTTATATATTTGTGGTTAATAACATTTGTGATTTCTTGCTTGACAATGTTGCTCCAAGCCAAATGTTTTACGCAACAAGAATACATGTAGTACAACAACAAGACTAGAGTATCTAGACTATCTCGATTGTACATATACTCTCAAGTCCACAGGATTAAGACTGAGAACTCATCAAGAAGAGCTTGCTAAAAAGGAGATCAAAGGTATGTGACATGATAGCATCATACCACCCCATCTCTATCTATATATAATTGTTGAGACTGCTATAAGGTAATTTTGTACCAAGGCCAAAAATCATGGAAAAGCCTAGAATCTTTCCATAGCATCATGAATATTTCTTTCTTAAAAAAAATGCTATATCAATATGCTATATGGCTCACACAATGATATGTAAGAGACATGGTGTTAAAAATTTAGCTTGAATATTTATTGAATGTGAAAGTATGATGATAGATCATGTATCAAGCATAAGTACTCTTTTTAAATTGTAGTATATGCATAACCAGTGGGATCACCCCTTAAAAGAAACTGGAGCAAAGGCAAAACGCCTATAAAATCTTACCAGTGGTCTCTTTACTCATATTACAAGTGTTTAATGAAACAATCTGCAAGTACATGTATAAATTGCAGAATAACAGGACTTTAGATAGTCGATCATAACAGTCAAGTGAATAGCCCGAGAAGAATAAGAAAAGAAATTGGCCAGCTAGGCCACTATCTCAACAAAGAGACAAAAAGCAAGGGTCATTTCACTAGTTGTCATCAAATGATAAAGGAAGTAATAATAGAAGCCCCCGAGAGAGCCTTCGTCCCTAAAGGAAGGAAATATAATCGTGAATGGTCAACATGCCCTAGTCCTTGCACCTTCAAAAGAACGAAGCAAAAAAGATCCAAGCCTCAAACATGAAAGTAGCATGTTAAGCTTAACAAAAGAGATCTTAAAACTTGTCAAGAAGGCTACAACAATGAAAAGATCAAGGTATGTACATAATAGTATCGTAATTTAAGGTCTCTTGTCGAGGTAACTCATTTATTTCTTTCTTTTTAATTAGCCATGCCAAATATTATCTTATTAGAATTAAGTGCATATCAAGCTTGTATGATTATCTACAAACATGTACATATAAATCATGTTGAAAACATTGCTATAAAATTGTTACAACTATCACAGCTAATATGACTATATTATTAGTAGCATATGTTCCATCGTCATGAATCTGAGAAATTCTATTAAGTCTCCTAGACTTAAAATGTTAGATTATCGTATGGTCATGAGTTTAAGTCTCAATAAATTCCTGCTATCTCTGTCAACTCATCAAAATCTTTTTAAATTGCTTTCAAAATTATATATGGTGCAAGCACCTAACAAGGCTTAGTTTAAAACAAGCCTATAGTCAAATAGCTTCAATTTTTATATATCATAGAATACTTCTCTATGATTCATATGGAATGCATTTCGTTAACTGACATCCATAATTGTATAGTAAGCAATTGCATATTTGTACATTGTCATTACTAACAAAATGCAGCTAGCATTAGTGAAGTGACTTAAGCGTACAATTAAAGAAAATGGAAGAGGAAATTGCTATTACAAACAGCAATGACCATAGTTGTCAAAGCACGTATAAAAAAAAAAAAAAGGTTCCAATCATGATAAACCACTCCTATAGTCATCAACAAACAAGAATTGCATTTTTCATGTTTGAACAGGAGCAACGACGTGGCCTAGTTTTTACACCTTCAAAAAATTGAAGCAAAAGAGATCTAGGCCTTAGACATGAAGTATCATGTTGAGCTTAAAAATTCTTGAAAAGAGAAGAGCTCGTCATCTTAAAAAGGGAAGAGCTTGTCGAGAAGATCCCAGCAATAAAAAGATTGAGGTATGTGACAAAATAATGTCGTCATTTAAGGTAACACATTTATCTGTCTCTTTTATATTCGTCTATAAATATTTACACCTAGTAAGGTTTCATGCAAAAATGTATGTACTACTAGATAGATCACAAAAGAGGTAAAACTCTAGGGTTACAAGAAAATAAGAAAAAGGCCCACTTAGGCCACTGGTGACTTATTATTCATGTATGCATTTTTCTAAAATTTTTGTTTAACCAAGTCTTGGCAGGTGCATGTGCTACTTAATGCAAATATCAACATGACCTCAAGAAGGTCCAAAATGACATGGCATTAAGGAATCTTTCCAGCAAAAAGTGATAAGATTCCGCCAAAACGGATGTAAATCACTAATGAAGCCTAAGTGACAAGATTCCTTAAATGGACGTAAGTCACCAAAAAATGGCTAAGTGATAAGATTCTGCCAAGATGGATGTAAATCACTAACAAAGCCTAAGTGAAAAGATTCCTTAAATGGATGTAAGTCACCAAAAACTAGCTAAGTGATAAGATTCCGCCAAGACGGATGTAAATCACTAACAAAGCCTAAGTGACAAGATTCCTTAAATGAATGTAAGTCACCAAAAAATGGCTAAGTGATAAGATTCTACCAAGACAGATGTAAATCACTGACGAAGCCTAAGTGACAAGATTCCTTAAATGGATGTAAGTCATCAAAAAATGGCTAAGTGATAAGATTCCGCCAAGACGGATGTAAATCACTAACGAAGCCTAAGTGACAAGATTCCTTAAATGGATGTAAGTCACCAAAAAATGGCTAAGTGATAAGATTCCGCCAAGACGGATGTACATCACTAACGAAGCCTAAGTGACAAGATTCCTTAAATGGATGTAAGTCACCAAAAAAGAAAAAGGATAAGATTCCGCTAGACTGATGTAAATCGCTGACGAAGTCTAAATAACGAAGCTCCGTAACTGGATGTAAGTCACCTAAAAGTGGCTAAGTGACTAAATACCCTTAGACGAGTGTAAGCAAACAAGGATTCTCACACAAACGCAAGTCACACGCAAATCAAGAATATCAAACATGACAACCAAAAAATGAATGAAAGAAGAAGCATCGAAGTGATCAAAAATGGTCATCCAAACAAATCACCTTGCTCTTCAGCAGTGATAAAAAATGGTCATCCAAAAGAAATCACCCCGCTCTCTAGCAGTGATAAAAAATGATCATCCAAAGAAATTAGCTCACTTTCAGGATCAAGCTATAATCCCTCGAACATCCAAAAAGACCTTCAAAAGGCGGATACTAAGAAGTCGTCGCAAAAATACTACCGTTCTTGAAGGAGAAAGTAGTTGAAGATAAAGAAGTTTGAATCTAAACAAGTCGAGAATATTCCTAAAGTCTGACTAGCACAAAGAAAAATCAGACTTGGGAATGGGGGGCAATTGATGAGTCCATAAAAATTATTAAGGTCGTCCATCTTAATGGATGGTCTTTGCGTCATTAGTAGGCCATCAAAGATAGATGAGTAACTGCCCAACACATTCAATAACAATCATCAAAGGCCTTAAACCCTCTCATCAAGACAAAGAATGTTACAAATAGGGTAATAATCACCCTCATTTATGTCCAACGGCTACCTAAGTCACCTATAAAAGGGACAATTTGTCCATTTGCAAAGGTACGTCAAAAAAACTACTACAAAACACTGTCTATATACACAATAGATGAGTTGATACTAACTTAAGCATCGGAGGCTCTCCCACCGGGCACAACCCGGTGGTCTCTTCAATCGGTCCCTCCTTTATTTTGCAGGTCCTACAAGATTGTCTAATGCTCCGGATTTGACGAGTGACCCAATTGACGATTTTGGCTTCATCAGTTTGTATACGATACTCCTATTTCTTCGGCTTCAGATTGGGAGAGTTTGTTCCATAAATCGTCAAGAGAATCCATGGAATATTTAGGTACAAGTAGTGAGAAATATGGGGAAAGGAGGTGGAGGACAATGGTTTGCGTAGACCCTACCAGTCACTAGTAACTAGAGGGGACAAGGAAACTTGTACAGAGAAAGGACAGAAAAGCTCCACTGAGAGACTCAAAGAGCGACCATAATTTTTTTTTTTATAGAGTTTTTACAGTACTCTACTCCCAAATATTTCTGAGTTCAAAAATTCGAAGGAGAAAAGTTAACATTCGAGTATAAATTCCATTATCAAGTTCATTAAACAGGGGAGTTAGCCTTTAGCCGGTTCATTAAAAAATGATGTTTAGTATCCATTTATATAAAACTAGTCACTAACTCGTGCGATGGACGGGAAAGTTCTTAGAGGATAGGGTTAACCTGCATGGTGGAGTTGTACCATGGCTACCAAAGTTTGTTCCTAAGGTTGGACTCAAAATTATCAAAAATGGAATTTTGAGCTTTTCAGGTGCCAATATTTTAGAGCATCTTGCTAGCTCTTTCATTGAGGCAAAATAATCAAGTGAAGATTATGAAAATAAAATGCCTAAAAATGAGTGTAAATATTAAAGTATGTAAATGCAGAACTGAAATAGGAAGGAAAATTTTCTAACATGTTCCCAATTTTTCTGAAGTTCCAAAATATGCTGATAATATGTGAGACACTCAGCATGATGTACAACAACTAACTTTCTTTTATCAAGGCCTTTGTTTTAATAATGCCAATCACTTCAAAGAAAAATATGTCATTTGTGAGATATAGAAAAAGATGACCATAAGTTAGGTTAAATAACATAGACCAAAGTCTAAAATTCGCTATAGCAAAAACTTAGGTGCCAAATCTATTTTACTTGGTACTATTAAGCAATGACCATTCACCAATTTAAACTCTAGCATCAAGATTGATGCAACCAACATTTAAAATGGAAATTTGACTTTATGTTTCTACCGTATTAAAATCTACTTACAAACCACTCTAAGACAATTTCTTTCAAATCAAGGATTTCATCAACAATTTGCAATTATGATTGAAGATAATATGACTAAACAACATCAAGATATAATATATACTGATATATACAAATAACAAAGAAACTGAAATTTAGCTCCACAAATAAAACCAAATTTGGTTACCAAATAGAAAAGTAGATGTGCGAGACCAAAGTGATTGCAAAGGTATTTTAAAAACATAGCCAAGTAAGGGATAGAGACTTTAGAGTACCTTGGTGTCATTCTCATTGTTGTTATTGTTGATGCTTGGATAGGTTGTGAGTACAGCTCATGATCCATTGTAGCATCCAGACTCATTTTAATCACAAATACAAACATAAAAACTATTTAAAAATCAAATAGATGAACCACAATACAATGAAAAAGTCAAATTCTCAAACTTTGATGGTAATTTTACAAACGCAAATTGAATTCTAACTTTGTAATTCAAGAATAATATCAATACAAATTAATTGAATTTCAAATTCATATTCACATTTTTGTACTTTTTATTTATAATTGCCAAAAATGTAAAAGGTTTTCCCAAACTGCAAAATTTTGTCAGAGTTAACAAATTTTATATACCTAGTGGAAACCCTTGGTTCTTTATGATCACAGAAAAAGTTCATTATTTACTACCTTCATGAACAAAGAATATTCAATTAAATGTCATCAATTTGTTATAAGATATGCTCGTTTAGTTATGACCAAGCCAATTTTTACAATTAGGAAAATCAAAACACAAAAGCTTCTTTTAGCCAAAATTTTTTATTTATGTATTAATATATTTTTTGGCTTGTGGCAAATCCAAGCTTCTTTTTAACTGAAATGCTCCACACTAATCTCAAAAAGATTTAAATACAAAAGCTGCTGCTCTTGGCATAATAAGTGGAACTTTTAAATTACATTAACACTTATCTTAAATAAGTAGGTTGCTGAATTAAATAAATTCTACTCAGTTCAAGACACACCAGCAATTTTTATAGTGAGGCTAAACTGTCTGCTATACAAAAGCTAATTGGAAATTATGTTTCAAACAAAACATATGTATGCACATTTATGTTACCAATATCAACATGTAATACAAAGTTTAAAGAAAATCAAACCAACCCATCAACAAAAAAGTAAATAATCGCTATGTTTTTTCTAGAACAATTAGGTAAACAACCATTTCACTATTTCAGTAAGGATGAAAAATTTTCTATCAGATTATCCTAAATACTTACTCTGAAGCTTCCTTCTATCATAGTGATTTACATATTCAAATGGCTTGTTAAATCCTCTTCACTAATTCAAAACTGAGGCATCCAAACCTGTCATGATCGCCACATTTCAGATAAGTACAGGCCTTAAATTTATTTAATAAAAATATGCACTTTTCCTCCCACAAAAGGTTAAATACTCCTAGATATAACCAAAGGGCTAAAGACTTTTCAATTTGATCTAACCAATCAAATCCAACACCTCTTAGCACAACAATTTATATCAATTGTATCCATCACCTATTTGGTCCCTCAAAATAAATACAAGTTATAGAAAACAAAAAATTTTCTAGCATGACATACTTTGCAAAACATAAAAAACATGTAAAATCTACTTTTTCTTCTTTGTATTTTCTTTTAATTCCAGAACCCATCATAAAATTAAAAACAAAATTTATTGTTTAAAAGGGAAATACAAATCAATTATTGGTATATCTTTGAATCTGTGACCTTTACCTACCACACCATATCAAAAGATTCATAATCCAAAAACACATGCTTAGGCATCCCTGACAATGAACACCTCTCTATCTTGCTATGATCAAATCAAGCCTACTTCATTTAGTAAAAGCTGAAATTTACGATTAGCACACATGTTTCCACAATCCCACCCCATGACAGTTTATAATCCAACCTAGATTGCTTAATGTGCAGGTCACGCTTTTAGACTCAAACTCAATACGCTATAATGTGGGGTTGATTCTGATGCCAAAACCCATATCCCCAATCCTGTAGTAAAATTTGATATATTAAAAGGAACCAAAATTGAGGGAGAACCTATATTAGGGTTTCAAGTATTGATAATAACCAATTCTAAATCAAAACAAAATCTGAACCAATTTCTTAAATCAAAACCAAACAAAATAGCCAAACCTAAATCCTATTAAACACCCAAAATTAATATAAAAGATTTTACCTGTAGCCATTCCAGCAGTTTGATGTTAGGTTTACTTTCACTTTCTTCAATTGAAGCTTACCGTCGCTGGAGAAGAGAGAAAGCTCTGCGTCTAGGTTTTCCATTTTTGGGTTCCTGCGTATGGGTCTTGCAGTGTTTGTTGGGTTGAGTTTGTGTTTGCATTTGAAGGAGAGACAGAGAGTCAGAGATTGAGAAATAGGGTTTTGTATCGGCATCTATTTAGGAGTTGAAGAGAGTAAATTTTATTGGGATTGTTTTAGGGAGAAATAGTTAAGGGTTTTAGTTTTTTCTTTAATAGTTTTTTTTTTTTTAAATAATGCTGATATGTAAAAATGTGGAAAACTATCTATATAGATAGTTTTCCTTTTCTATTGAACATTTTCCTTTGTTTCAGTCAATGAAAAATGTGGAAAACTATCTATATAGACGTGGGATATCAATTTCTCTTTTCGATCTAACTCTTTTCTCTTTTCAATACAACACATTTAAACATGCATCATATGCTAAAGTAGCTGAAGCAATTACTGAGAAATTTATGACTAAATGTACTCCAAATCATGTGGAACATCGCTTTAAAACACTCAAAACCAATTGGAATACAATTGCATTACTTCGTAATAAGAAAAGCGGGTTTGGATGGAATGATGATTTGAAAATCATCACCTGTGATAGGACAGTGTATGATGAAGAAGTCGTGGTAAGAAACTTTTATTATTTTTATTTTATAGGTAGAAACTTTTTAGTTTGTATCATTGTAAAATTTAAATTTTTTTCATTATTTTTATTGCTCTCATATTAGTTTTTGACTCTTTTCCTTTCTTTCTCTTTTTCATTGTTTCTTTTCCTTTCTTTACACAGGCACATCCAAATCATGCACAATTTCTAAACAAGAAAATTGAGATGTTTGATGAGATGGCTTTGGTTGTGGGTAAGGATATGGCTACAGGAGGTTTTTCCAAGGGAGTTAGTGATATAGGTGTAGAAGCATTGGATGACTCACCTCCGCTTGTTGATGCTAATGATGATGACATATCCAAAAAGAAGCAAGTTGATCCCTCACATGTCGCTTCAAATGAAACAAGGTCTCACAGGAAACGAAGTCATGCTACTATGATTGAAGATGCTGTTTACCAAGATTTGTCTATACAACTTGGTAAGGTTGCCTCTGCAATAGAAAAGATTTCTGAAAATCAGCTAAATTTTGGTAGTCTTTATGAAGAAGTTATGAAGATGGATGGGTTTGAAGAAAATATGCTTGCGGCTGCATTTGACCATTTGAATGGGGATGAAAAACAAGCAAGGTCATTTATGTTGAAAAATGACAAGCTTCGTAGACAATGGCTACAGAACTTCTTTGACAACTATTTAAGCCAATTTTGATTATGTAGGTGCATTTTTGTTAGAATTTATGCTTTTCTATTTGGACAATTTGACATTTTTGGTATTTATCAAACTATTTGGTGTCTAGTTTGTAGGTTTCAAGATCATTTTAATAAGCATTGGTTTTCAACTTTTAGTTCTTTTGTTTCATGGGTATGTGAATCTGGAAGCAACTTTTAGTCCTTTTGTTGGCTAAAAATTATTTTAATATGGAATGATTGGTTTGCCATTGTTACTAGTGGATATTGATTGCATAATTTTGGTGGTTAAGAGTGTAAGTGCCATGCTCAATCATGACAGAAAGCTGAGAAAGTTATCTGCTACAAAGGTGTAGGATGGTAAAACTTAAGCACTTCTTGGCAATATGTGTATTTCTATTCACTTGGTATTGATGCTTAGAGTTCCAGAGCCACAAAAATTGCAGTGGTATAGTTACAATGAGATAGTTTTCTAAAAAAATGAGATAGTTTTTCAAAAAATATTTGTGCATACCAAACACTAGAAAACATTTTCAAACTCATTTTTAAGGTCGTTACCAAACACTAGAAAATTAAATAATTTTTCAAAAAATATTTTATGAAAAATGACCAATTTTTCAAAAAATATTAATGCTGAAACAAACAGAGCGCTAGTAATTAGTACTACTTCCTTATCATCTTTTTGTTAATAAAATATTTGACAGAATAAAGTTCATGATAATAAGTTCTGAAACAAATAATATCTTGAAAAAATACCTACAATAACTAACTGATAATAATAATAATAATAATAAAGATATTCCACACCATCGATCATCTTAAACAAGGTTTATCCTAGAAAATAATCAGTAGCAGTGAGTATAATTTTCTTTCAATAATTTAGACTGCTTTTCATTGCTTTCGCTTTCCCTAGTATAAAGAGCCAAGACAAGTGAGTGTTTTGGCAGGCGCAAAGTTTCAAACGTGGCCAATGTTGAAGACTTAAAGAGCAGATATATATGAAAATCTAGCAGGCGCAAAACTCCAAGAGCACCATAACCCAATGATAGGAGGTGCGCCCATGAACCATAATTTCTGTGTGATTGACGTAAGAGATGACGAAAGCAAAGAGAGTGAGAACAAAAAAGAAAGGTACCCAGATATACATGAACAGCTAGCAGGCGCAAAACTCCAAGAGCACCATAACCCAATGATAGGAGGTGCGCCCATGAACCATAATTTCTGTGTGATTGACGTTAGAGATGATGAAAGCAAAGAGAGTGAGAACAAAAAAAAAAAGGAACCCGATTCCATTTACTCATAAAATTTGGAGTAATTCTTATAAAAAAAATTGGAGTAATTGGTATAAGAGTTTAAATACATATTTTTAATTTTTAAACAATATTATATGTATTTTTATAAAAATTTTATTCACACATACTTTTTAAAAAATACAAACAATATTACTAGAACAATATTACCAAACTACCTTTAATTATCCCATTTTACCTTCCATTTTACCGTAAAACTGACCAACACGTATCTCAATTTTGCAAAATAATAATTCCATGATTTGGTCTTGCCCACAGGTTGCATGTGACATTTCTCTCTCCCGCAATTCTAGTAATTTCTTACGCTACTCTTTTCTTGTCGCAGTGCCAGTGTGTACACGGTGTCTCTTTTGTTTTTTCTTTAGACTATGAAATAAAATTTTTCCACAAACTAGTTTGAAGAGCAACCATCTAAATTTATTATATATTTTTATATTGAGTGTAAAATTTGAAAATCTAATTATTAAATTGCATTTTTTTTTAAAACATTAGATTGCATGTTCTTATTATATCCTTCATGCCTATAAAATTTCAAAAAGATCAAAAATCAATTACTATGTCATCAAACAAATGTTAAAAATTCAAGTTTTTGTAATCTAAAATTGTATATAAAAAATAAATTTATTGATCAAATAGTAAATAAAATCTTATTTGAACAAAATTTGATATGCATATTAAGAACATAAGAAACATGAAATTTAACGATTATATTTTCAAAATTCATACCCGTAAAAAAGATATATGATAAGTTTGAAGGGTTTTCCCCCAAACTAGTTTGAAGATAAACTTTGTTCATTATTGTGTCTTCCTCCCATTTATGGAAAGTGTAATAGTACTCACATGGAATTTTTGTTACATTTGCAAATTTTAATAAACTAATCGCTAACCCGTGCGATGCACGGAAAAGTTCTTAGAAATGCTAAATATTTTTTTTAATCACATTACATGCATTTTTTGTCGGGTTGAGAGAAATTTAGTCAACTTAAATGAACCTTTTTGCTTTGGATTTTAAGGAATAACTCACACAAAAAAGAATATACAAATTTCATTAGGATTTGAGCTGGTCAACCAAGGCAGGAGTGTGTGCGTGTTATATATATATATATATATATATATATATATATATATATATATATATATATATATATATATATATATATATACCTTGTCAAATATTTCTTAATCTACCAATAAAGCACCTTGTCGAATATTTCTTAATCTACCAATAAAGCAAATTATTGCTCATTTGAAGCAATTTACAATGTTCATTCTAGGTAGAAGCTTACATACTTTTTGTTGTTGTGATTTACAATTTGAATAGATGAAAAATAATATGATGTTCTATCACTGGTTATTGTGCCTTCACAACAAAAAGGGTAAAATTTCAAATCAAAAGATTACATATCACATTTAAAAGAAACACTAACAGAAAGTAAAATATATGACATGCACTAATAACTAATGATCATACTATTCAAAGAGTTTTGTAAATCAACAACAAAATCTTATTAAATTGCTGGGGACAGCTTCACTAACTATATTTTATCAATAAAAATAACCTTCTTCATAATACTTGTTTAAGTTATCATATTAAATATGAGAAAATAGGTGCAAGCATATTGTTGTTGACTCTACACTGTATCACAAAGAGTCTCTCTTGGATTGCTTCATTCTTCTCTCTACTCTACAACTAAAGCTCTCCCATCATAAGCTTCCTGCCTTGCAAAACTGTGCAAACAAAAGTAGAATACCAGAATTTTCATTTCCTACTTTTGCAACCCTCAACAAAAGTTTAGATTCATGATTTTATCAAAATCTTCCACGCCTTTATTATTAAAATTCTCAATATATACACCATTAGCATAGATACAAATTGATTCAAAAGCAGCCTTGTTTTAAAAACACCATAATGCAGAAATATCACCAACAAATAATCATAATATTTGAAGAGGGATGAATGAAGCAAAATAAAAATAATTAAAATTCACAAAATGAAGAACCAAATATCAAGAACATAGAGGGAGATTGTTGGAAGCAGAATTTACAAAGCTAGCATAAATTGTTAAGATTTTAGACTCGATTGGAAAGGAAGTAACTCTAAAAGTTTTAGCTCGCCGAGCTTTCTTGTGTTGTTTTATACCTCCTGGAGCAAGGATATCAAGGGAGTTACAAGATGAGCAGATAACAAACCAAACAAATCCGCACATATATCAACCATCAATAACACGCCCAAAATTATAAAAATCTAAATAGATTAAAATGTTAGATTGAGAAAGAACTTAACTGTTTGTTTATGACTGTCAAAAATGTTTTAAGGATTTCCAAAACTACTAAAGTTTGTCAGGGTTAACAAATTTTATACACCTATGGGAATCTAATTCTTTTCAATCCAGTCAAAGAATTAGATAAACAAACAAAAAGAATAGAAAGATATAATACCTGTTTTTAAAGTTTTCAAGGGCTTTAACTAATTCCTCATACTTATATTCCTTTATCTCCACCTCTAACTCTACTTTCTCCACCACTCCTGCACCTTTTAAAATGCCAAAATAACCCAACAACGTCGTTTAATGCAATATCTTTTAAATTAAAGCATGGATATAAATGAGTGAAAAAGATCATAAATTTATGTAAACATTCAAAATTTTGGAAATTTAGATTTAGATTCTGTAATAAGAACAAAACAGTCAGGTATATTATCTTAAAGGTGCTGTCTAACACTAAACAGATTGGGTTGTCAAGCAGTTTGGTTTTTCCTTTACAGATGATGTACGGTAGCTGTTTTTTCTTTCTTTCCCACTAACAAAAGTAGTATTCTTTATGAGAAAATTTTGAGTTGAAGCCAAGAGAAGAATTTTTATAGATACAAAATATTCAAGGGCGGGTTGTATGATTGAAAACAAATATTTTACCTTCCAACCATTTAAAGGGAATATTTTACCTTCTCACAATGAATTATTGGAAAAACAACTAAAAACAATTATAATGAGTATAACAATCGCAATAAACAATATGTTCCGACCGTTTAAAATAAATATTTCTTTTATTTTGTATAACAACTCAGCTGATCAGTTAAATATACTTTTTAAAAATTTTTAAAATGAAAATAGTCTAAAAACAGAAGAGTGATTTTTTTTTTCTCTTTTTTCTTTTATTTAGCAACTAAATAGAATAATGAACAAATATAGTTTCCATAAACAAAACTATCTACATCAGACAAATAGTGCAATACATTTATTAGTAGCAAAGCAGTAAATGATCTGATTAATGGTTTTATATTGACTATTTATATATAACTTTTAGTTTTTTTTAATTAAATAGTCAATACATGTATTAGTAGCTGTTGTTTTTGCAACACACAACCCATACATATCACTGAAAATTCTAAAACCACAATCTACATCAATATGAATTATCTTAGGCCTTTCAAAAACACAGAAAAAAAAACCCATTAAGTTGATACTATCTCCACTATGAAACCCATCGATATTTACAATATTTTCTTACAAAACCTATAGAATTTGAAATCCCTAAATCGATAAAAAAAAAAAAAAAACATAATTGAAGACATATAATTAAAACATAACTTTGAGGCTCTGTTCCATTTAAACATATTTCAATATGAATTTTAACCCATATCAATCAAATAAAATTGAAACTTCAAAAAGATCAGATTGGAATTCTTCATTCCTGAAAAATTGTCCAACATCAGAAACGGAAAAGGATCCAAATTCTTCAACTCAGTCTTGAAAATCAAATGCCCAAAAAGGGGGCCAAAAAATAATCAATGCCCAGATGATAAAAACTCAAGAACAAAATAACCATGAATCAAAATTGACATCAGCTAGAGGAGTTGTGGCTGAGAAAAAGAGGGAGTTGCATTGAATAAGAGAGTTAGAGAAGAAGAAGGAGATGGGAGTGAGTTTGAAATAGAGATAGTTTGATCAAGGGTTTTGTTAAGGCTGATTTTGTGTTTGAGAGAGGTTTGAGAAGGTTGCGGCTGAATTATGCGTTTAGGCTCTTTTTGTAGTTTTTTTTTTTTCTTTTCTTTTCAAGGAGAGGCTCCTTTTATAGTATTTTAATAAGAATGGGGTTCTACCTTCTTCAGTCCAAAAAAAAAAAAAGAGTCCGGTTTGTAATTTGTATTTGGTGGAAAAAAAAGATTTATTATTATTTATATAAGTATTGATGACGTGGAAAATTGTGGAGCAAGCAGAGCTTCGGTTTTATATATATATAGATAAAATAAAAGCCTAAAGTGGGGTGGGCTTTGGGGAGTGGAGACCGACAAAGGACCGGGTGGACCATGCGGTTTGAAGTTGCTTAATATCGATGTTTACTTTTAAGTATTAAGCAATGTGACTTGCTTAAGTAGGTATAAGTTAATAGTTTTATGAGTCACCACCTATTAGTTTTGGTGAATATTCTTTTATACCAGTTTTGAACACAACTTTGTCCTTATTTAGATAGGAAGGTGCTAATTATAATTTAAATAAATTTTATTGATCTTTAGGGATTTTAATTGAATCTCTTTTAGCATTTGATGAAGTATAAGGTAGAATACTTTTTGTAGAATAAAATGGTTTCTACTCAAATATTGACACTCTCTATTTGAAAAAATTGTGAGCAATTATATTGAAGTAATAATGCCCATTAGCTTGTAGGTCGATTGGTAGCTACCCATGTGGAGTTCGAGGTTTAACTTGCCTCCTCCATCTCCTTCCTAAAAAAAGAGAAAAATGATACTGTAACTTTTAATATCATTATCTTTTGATAGGCCAAGAATATATTGACCCCTTGTGATAAATTAATCAATTAATTTAGCCAAATTAATTAATTAATGGCGAAAACCAAATTTTCATCTCTGCATTTTTAGGCAATTCCCACTTTGGTTCTTATCTTTTATTTTCACCGCTTTTAGTCTTTATCTTGGAAAACGCTTCTCATTTTTGTCCTTACCGTTACATCAGAGATGAAAAAGTCCTAGGTGGCAGACGAAACTATTAAAATAATAATAATAAATTTTATTTTAGCATTAAAAAATGCCACAACAGCATTTAAATTTTTTTTAAAAAAATTGTACGTTTTTAGACCCCATAAAAAAGCCAGATTAACCTAGTTATTTAGCCAAGTTGTTAACTTAGGTAAATTATGCAAATCTAGGTTAACACAAATATATCATATCATACAAAGCAGCAGAAATATAAAGAACAAATGATATGATGACCCAGGAAAAGCAAACCGGTAAAAAATCTGGGGAGGATTTAACCTAGCTATCCTCAAGGTAAAACTGAATCCACTATGAAAGAATTGAAGTTTACACAATAGCGACTTAGACCACTAACATCCTATTGCTACCTCGAGTAGGAAACTTACTACCACGACCACGTGACAGCTCCGAGTTCACGAACTACTTCTTTCTTGGATTCCCAACAAGCACAAGCACTCCTGCTTGTATATCTTTAAGCTCTTAATGTAGCAACTGAATCGATCATCAAATTCTTGACATAATCTTGATTCTTGATAACCCTAAGTATATGTGAAGGCAAACACCTCTAGATCTCATAAGAGATTCACACATACAGCATAAACAAAAATACTCTAGAGAGCTTTGGGTATAAAACCCTAGATACAAAAAGAGGCACTCTCTTCTCTCTCTTAGAAGCCTTTAAAAACGTGTTTAGGTTTTCCTTTATATAGTGGAAGAAGTAAATCAGAAACCCTAATCCTTAATGGAAAAATCTGCAGAAAAAAAATTTGCACAATTTTCGATCGGTCGAGTCTAGTTCTCGATCGGTCGAGCCAGGCAGAATTGCATAGTAAATTCTGCAGCAACTCGATTCCAACTTTACATATAAGACACATACTTTGAGCAGTCTAAACAAGACTAAAACGTTTTGATCATGGTTTGCCAACATTACACATTAGAGTTCTAATACATTTAAACCTAAAAGTCTTTAGAATCTAACAAACTCCCCCTTTGGCAATCCGTGACAAAACACAAACACAACAAAATGCTCAAAGTTTACATATAAATAGCCCATTACAAAAACAAAACCCAATATAACAAATTCAACCTAACTACTATCCATCAGTTGCAAGTGTAGACAGCGACACGACTGAATCAACCTGTATATTCCTGTAACACTTAACAAACACATTAATGCATGTGTGGAAAATACAAATAAACCAATATGAAACACAATATAAAACAAAAGTAAACTAACTCTCCCCCTATGTTAGATACATCAAAAAGTTTTTATATTCTCCTCCATTCAAAAACAATTTCATCTCCCCCTAAACAAAAACAAACTTTTCCAAATTTCCAAATTTCTCCCCCTTTTTGTCACGTATTGATAAAGACAACTCAAATAAAGAGTAAACTGAAAACATATGCAATAAAGGATAAGAGAAAATAGAGAATAAAGGTAACACAAAACAATTCAACTCTATAGAAAATAGAGACAGCTCCCCTAAAGAAGAGCAACAACTCCCCTTATGAACAACAAAGGTTTTAAAAACAGATTTCTCCCCTATAAAAATAGAAAAAACAAAACAAGTTTTGGGAAAAACAGTTTTGGGGAAAAATAGAAGGTGGGGAAAAATTAAAAAGACACAAACCAAACTCAAAAAAAATTAAGTTGAGGATACACATGAAGGAAAATATTCTCTCTTTTAATAAAAGCAAACTTAACACTATGTGACCCATAAACAGTTGTATGAGTAGAGAAAATATTTGCACATTGATTATCCATCATATCTCTTAAAAAAAATATTTTCTATAGTTCACACATAAAAATAGCATATACAAGAAAGCACAAAGGACTCAAAAAATAATCAATCAATTTTTAAATAAAGTTGAGTACCCAATTTAGCAAAGTGTATGCATGTTATGTGTGAAAACAATGAGAGATATGACTGCAAAACTGCAAGATGGATACAAAAATCAATGCAATGCAATGCATGTGAATCCTAAACACATGATGCATGCAAAAAAATTTGGTCAAATACTTAAAAACTGAAAAATTTCAGTTTCGATCGGTCAAACATCGATCGAATATCAATCGAGCCAGGCAGATTCAAACCAAAATTTTTATCGCAATTTCGATCAGTTGAGAAACAGTTTTGATCGATCAAAAATCTGGAAAAACAAATTTTTGAAAAACAGAGCATTGTAATGCAGAAACTCCTCAAAGTATAATGTTTCATGAATGAAATGCATGAGTATGAGATTAAAAAGTTTTTCAAAAACACTAGAATTCAACCCAGATTTTCAAAACAAAGTTTTTAATCATCAAAAACACAATTTTTGCCAACCCTTAAACATATTTTGCATTAAACACCATAGAAAACATAATCTTGAATGGCCACAACAAGATCACACACCATATAATGTACTAAGTTTAGCAAAGAGTAACTTGTGTAGTGTGTGCTACTAGTAAGAGCTTGAGATACATGTGAGGTGATATGTGAATAGTAATCAAGCATAATTTCTACAAAATTCATCACATAATTTGAAAGAGACTATCACATAAAGAGTTACATCATATAACTCCTACATCTCCTAGAATAAAAGCTTGCAATCATGTAAGTTTCTTGAATTTGCCTCATAATGTACACACCAATGTTTATTTGATCAGAAACTTATTAAGAATTAGCCGGGATAATGTACACACCAATTTTAATTTATTGAAATTATTAAAGTCCAATAATGTACACACCAAAAGCATGTGATGATTGGCCAGTAAACAGTGGTGAGATGGTTATTTATGCCTTTCTCAATAAGTTCAAGTTCGGCAATCAAAAGCATGTGATTTCAAGATCAAGATCATTTGATCAATAACTATAAACATCTTTCCACACAACATGCACTACAAAGCTCAAATTAGTAAAGTGCAAGAAAATAAGCTCATCCAAGCTAAACAAGGTACATAAATATGTTATGTAAAGATAATATGACCAACCTCAATTACATATCCATGATGTGTAATACAAAAGAAATAAAAATATTTTTGGTTTAAAAAAAAATTTATGACCAAAACTAAAAGCACACATTATGCTTAATGTATAAAATGCAAATGCAATGCATGACAATGCAAAACTAAGCTATAGAGGGTACACAAACAAGAAATATCAATTTCTTAATTAACCCATGAGTACATGTACAAACTAGTACATACTCATACAAGATTAGAAATAGATTAGCAAATATATAACACATACTATTCAAATTTCTCCATAATGTCAAGCATGTTCTAAATCAAGAGAGAGATATCTAATTCATGTAATCCTCAAAACAATAAAACAAGACACAAAATAAAATATTTTTGTCTTTTTGAAATTTTCAATGTTTTTGAATTTTTGTTTTAAAAAAAAACAACCTAAGAAAATAGAACAACCAAAAACTAAAAGTAAACATGTCTACAAATAATTGAAAGAATTAAATTAAGGACAAGTAAACAACACTCATCTTAGAGAATCTTTTCTCACCTATATAGCACGAGTCTTTGGCTTTGTAGGTGAAAATCCATGAGAAGCAGAGTGTATTTGAGGGATTACACAAATCTTCTGAGAAAGATTAAAATCCTGCAATTTCCTTTCACAAGCCAACAAGCTTAAATTTTTCAAAAGCATATGAAACAATTTATTTAGACTTATGGCAAGAGAAATATCATCACATATCCTAGATTGAAACACAGAATTTTTAAATTTCAATTTATGACAATTAGGACAAAAGTGACCGGAGACACCACAAGTGACAAATAAGAACAAATTTAGGAACATCAGTATTCTTAACAACAAATTTAGTCTCAGATTTTGATTTTTGCCTCATCAAAGAACAATTTGGTCTAATATGACCAACAACACTATAAAGGTGATAGGTAGGCACAAAAACAGATGTATTATGCTCTCTAATAGTAGGTTTAGACATAGGTTTAGAAACTTCAGCGTCTACATCAGAACTTTTACCTTTGTATAACCTAGCAAAATAAGCATTTTCTTTATTATTCCTCTTGAAAGGAGGGATATAAACTTTCTCAATTTTAGGCTTAAGAGAAACAGAAACACTTTTGTTATCAACAGCAAGCTTGGAACTAGTCAAATTTTCAAGTTTAACTTTAGACCCAACTAACTCTTGTTCCAAACTTTTCATCTTGAGAGGAAATTTGATTTCTCAAAAATTCATTCTTTTTATTAGATTCATCTAATCTAACAACCAATTCCTTTTTTTCAAGATTAGCCCATTTTAACTCTTCCTTGAATTTCTTAGCAATTTTCATAGATTTCAATAATTTCTTACGGAGAGTTTCACAGGCATCAATAAAATCAACAGAAACAACAGTGTCCTTTTTATTCAAATCATCACAATCAAAAACAATAAGACACTTAAAATTATCCATGATAATAGGGATCAAGGATCAGCTCTTAGATCAAAAGATCTAAAACAAAAGAGCTACCCGCTCTGATACCACTTGTACATTTTTAGACCCCTTAAAATAACTAGATTAACCTAGTTATTTAGCCACGTTGTTAACTTAGGTAAATTATGCAAATCTAGGTTAACACAAATATATCATATCATAAAAAGTAGCAGAAATATAAAGAACACAATGATATGATGACCTAGGAAAACCAAACCGGTAAAAAACCTGGGGAGGATTTAACCTAGCTATCCTCAAGGTAAAACTAAATCCACTATGAAAGAATTGAAGTTTACACAATAGCGACTTAGACCACTAACATCCTATTGCTACCTCGAATAGGAAACTTACTACCACGACCACGTGACAGCTCCGAGTCCACGGACTACTTCTTTCTTGGATTCTTAGCAAGCACAAGCACTCCCTCTTGTATATCTTTAAGCTCTTAATGCAGCAACTGAATCGATTATCAAGTTCTTGACATAGTCTTGATTCTTGATAACTCTAAGTATATGTGAAGGCAAACACCTCTAGATCTCATAAGAGATTCACACATACAGCATAAACAAAAAGACTCTAGAGAGCTTTGGGTACAAAACCCTGGATACAAAAAGAGGCACTCTCTTCTCTCTCTTGGAAGCCTTTAAAAACGTGATTAGGGTTTCCTTTATATAGTGGGAGAAGTAGATCAGAAACCCTAATCCTTAATGGGCTTGGGCTGAGTTGGAAAAATCTGTAGAAAAACAATATGCACGACTTTCAATCGGTCGAGTGTAATTCTCAATCGATCGAGCCGGGCAGAATTGTACAGTAAATTCTGCAGCAACTCGATTCCAACTTTACATATAAGACACATACTTTGAGCAGTCTAAATAAGATTAAAACGTTTTGATCATGGTTTGCCAACATTACACATTAGGGTTCTAATACATTTAAACCTAAAGATCTTTAGAACCTAACAAAATTAATTTATTAATTTTAACTAAATAAAAAAAATTAAAAACAGAATTAAAAACCATAAATCACATGAATTGAGATCTAAGTGTGTCTTGAACAAGAACAACAAGAACACAAATTTCTAAATTTCTAATTTTTAAAATTTTAATTAAATTAATTTTTTTAATCTTAAATCTAAAATTGTGGTAAAAAGTGGTCAGAAGTTTTGATTCTTTAAATAAAAACACTTCTGGGAATGATGTTGCGAGAGAGAGAGATATGGGTTTAGAGAGAGTGTGTGATCTAGGACTAATATCGGTGACCATTACTTTATCAACAGCTTTAGCCAACTTCTGAAAATTGCAGTGGATGAGGGAATCACTTGGGGGCTGACCAGAAAGGAGAGAAGAGGAATAAAAGATGATCTGGGTTTAGAGAGAGAAAATGATTTGGGTTTAGAGAGAAAATGATCTGGGTTTAGAAAGAGAAAATTATTTGGGTTTAGAGAGAGAGGTTGAGATGTGGCTGGCGGTGGTTCGGTTTCTCCCTCGTTGACCAACAGCGAGCAAATCTACTCATCCCTTTTTAGGGTTTTGATCATGGAGGCTTCGATGCTTGGTGAGCAACATGGATTGGAGAAAATGATGGGCAACACAACATCTCTCCCTTGTGTGTGTTGTGAAACTAAGATCGGTGGTGGTGATTATGGTTTCCTTCCTCACCATTCACCGCCACCAGCCACCATTAAGGTAGCCTCCTTGAACAACACCGCTCGGACCCGCCTCGGCGAGGTGGCGATATTCATATTTTGTGATCTCGAGAACTCAATCAAGGCCGATACTGTGAAAACTCCGATTCCTGGTGGTGCAGTTCATCCATTGACTCACTATGGTTGAAATTGGTTTTAGGGTTTGGTTGTGATGGATTGGGGTTTGGTAGTGGTGGATCTAGGGAAGAAGAGCAAGAAAAGGAATTTGTATTTGAGCTACATTTTGGGGTTTTTTGTGTGTGTTTGTTTCCTAAGAAAATATAGGTTTATGGGTTTGTTGGAGATTGGTTTGTTTACTGGGTATATGGGTTTGATGATTTTGTTTGCTTGTTTTTTATTTTTAATTTCTGGGTTTGTGTTCTTAGATCTGGGTTTGTGTTCTTGTTCAAGACACACTTAGATCTCAATTCATGTAATTTTTGGTTTTTAATTTTTTTTATTTAGTTAAAATTAATATATTTTTTTTAAAATTTAGATGTTGAAGTGGCATTTTTTAATGTTCAAATAAATTTATTATTATTATTTTAATAGTTTTGTCTGTCATCTAGGACTTTTCCGTCTCTTATTTAACAACAAGGACAAAAACGAGACGTGTTTTTCAAGATAGAGACTAAAAGTAGTGAAAATAAAAGATAGGGACCAAAGTGGGAATCGCCTGAAAATGTAGGGACGAAAATGTGGTTTCCGCCTTAATTAATTCAATTAACATGCAAAACGCGTGACAGCACAAACAAATCACCAACAAAGTTAAATGTAGCAGAAAATAAGTTTGACACAAGTGATTTATTTATGAATGGGGAAAACCTCCAAGGCAAAAACCCTACTGGGTGAATTTAAGGTGACCACTCCCGAGAATTCACAATTATCACAACAAGCGGTTACAAGTAAAGGAATCCCAGTACCTTATACCAACCTATAGTTGAACCCTTACCCCAATACATAATTGAATTTGTTCTTTAGTGACAATCTCCCATTTTTAATGAATGGCTCCTAGTACGTGATTAAAGAATAGATAAGCGGATCCCAGGTTGCGACTTAATCACTAACTTGAGAAAGATGTTGGCTGCAAAGTTCTTCAGTTCATCAACACGATGAAGATCACGGAGCTCCTTGGTCACAAAACCCAACGACATACAAACGCAATAGCTTCAAAAGAAAGATGAATTAGGGCAAATTATGTCTCCAGTCACAATTTGCATGAACAAAACTTTGCTTCACACTTGTGCACTATGCAACCTTTGACGGCCCTTAAAATAATCCTTATATATGTTTAGGGTTGTGATAAAAGAAATCCTAAACATGTACACACGGATTGAAGTGAAATCAGATCTGAAAAACTGATTTTCATAAATCTCGATAGATAGGGTATCTATCGAGTAGTTGTCGAGCATCAGGCTAAAGCTACCTTTTAAACCTTGATAGATGCTATCTGTCGACCTAGCTGTCGAGTTTTAAAATATAACACTTCTTCATTTGTTTCTTGGATAGATTTGCATGGCTTTAACACTTACTAGACTTGAAACCTTGTTCCTTGAAGTATTAAACATATTCTAGATCTACCAAGTTACAAGTAGAGTGCGTTTTGTCAAAGGATTAGCCAATTCTAAATGACATATATTCCTAACATGAATCACATATGTCCTAACATTTTTTAAATTCTTTATATAATGAAAACTTTAAAGATATAAAAATGGGAAAATTACATTTTAAACTCTATATCTTAAGAGTGGTTTTAAATTAAGCAGAATAGTTTCAAATTCAAACCTAAAGTTAGAGATTGTTAATTTGTTACAAATAAAACCTTATGGTTTTGGTCATTTTAAATTGAACATTGAACTTTTAAATTTGTATCCATATAAGGGTATTGTAAGTTAACTTGTTGGCACCTTTTGGTGGGTTCATAACACTTATGGTTCGCATTCCCCTATCTCGGTATAACTATCAAATTATCAATTTTTTTTTTAAATGTATTGATATGATTATGAAACCTCCAATTAAATCCAAAATCAAACCCCAACTCAAATATGGAAAGTGTAAGATTTAAATTGATACGATTTAAATTTTAAAAGTTTAGTGTTAAATTTGAAATTAGCAAAACTATAAGATTTAGTGTATAACAAAGTTATGCATTATAGATTGATTTGAAACATTTACTATAATAGAGTTTAATTTGAAACGCCCTTTGAATTAATACAAACTTTTAAATTATATCAATTTAAACCTTCCAATTAAAACCAAAATCAAACTCTAAATCACATCTGAATAAGATTCTGAAAGTTCAGGATGAGATTTGAAATAAGCAAAAACTATAAGATTTGATTCCTAGCAGTCTCAAACTCCATAGAATAATTTGAAACTTTTACAATTATAGACTAATTTGAATGCCAGCTAAAATGTGGAGTTAAAATGTAATTTACCTTATTGATATATTTGGGTTTGTATATATGATTAGGTGTTGGGAAGAAGTGAAAACTTTATACATTTTAACTTTTGAGTATGAAAAATAACATTGAGAGAGCAAAAGAATAGAAATGTAAATTACAAATACGAGATGAAGACAGAAATAAGATTTCACTAAGATAAGATAACGCCAATTTGATTTTTAGAGCCAAATAATACATGTGTAATAATAGTCGCTAAGGTCCTCATTATTATTAGGGTAAATTACAATTTACCTATTTGTGGTTTGACCAAAATTTTAGTTGCCTACTTGTAGTTTAAAATTTGACACTTTACCTTACTAAGGTTTGATCAAAATTTAAGTTATCAAACTGTGGTATGAAATTTCATAATGCAAGTGTTCCGCTAGATTCTTTTTGATTTTATTTGATCATGTATTTTTATGTTTTTGTGTTTTTGGAAAAGAGAGACATAAAAGTGGAGCAAAATTACATATTTAGCCATGTTTTTAACATAAGTGGGTTACGAAACTCTAACTAAGTTAACTTCAGGTGGGTAAAGTGTCAAATTTAAAACCACAAGTAGGCAACTTATATTTCGGCCAAGCCATAGGTGGATAAGTTTTAATTTGCCTTTATTTTTATTATTGTTTGGTGGAAGCAAAGGTCCTTAATCCTTATCTTTGTGAACGGTGACTTTCTACCAGACATCCGACTGAAAAAATATAATTTCTAGAAGACCTTCTGTCGCATGATTTTATGAGATAATTTATTGGTCCAAACCTAACAAAAGTGATGGCTAGTATGTACCTTTTACAAAGAATGTGATCTTAGACATAGAATGGTCCAGTTAATGTATGCCCTTAGGGCATACATTATACATTAACTATCTATAATAGGAAACTTTTTATGAAAAATTGAAAAAGTTGTCAAATTAGTTAGTTACTTTTTCATTTTTTTCATAAAAGTTTCCTAAAATGGTTTACTAACTTATGCTCTTAGGACATACGTTAATAAAACTTGAGGTAAAATATGAATAAATGTTGTCGTGGTGCAAATGTTAAGGAGCTTTCAATCTTGATATAGAGGAAAATTCTTAGGTACTTTCAAAGTGGATCTCACCATAAATGTGAGAGGAGGGAGCACTATTTTTTATAATTAAGGAGTACCTAAGAATTACTCTATGATACTCCATGACACTTGATTAAAACCTCCTTTGTATTCAAATTGGTCTAGTGCCTTTGTCTTTCAATACACGTGCGTATGATTATCCCAAAAAAAAAAAAAATCAATACACATGCAGTTGCGGCAAAAATTTCTTCAAGGGTCAAGCTAAATATACATAGACAAAATAAATTAAATTCAAAGAATAATCTACACAAAATATGTTTGTACGAGCACTAATATCGGGTGTGCTAAATGCACTAGCACACTAAACACTAAAATACATGCTGCATGAGATGTTTTAAATGCCATATATTTTTAGAACATGCTATAGTGCCGTTCTAATAATAGAATGACATTGTAGCCAAGTTATAAAAAAATTTATTATTTTTTATTTGCCCCTCATATATTTTATTCTTTCACGCTTTTTTTCTCTCTCTTCCTCTCCTTACGCTTCCTCTCTTCTCCGCTTGTTGTCTCTTTATCTCTTCCTTCTCCTCTTTGCCTCCCTCACCGATCAAAGTTATTTATTTATTTTTATTCCAATTTCTCCTCTCACACACACTCTCTCTTGTTTGGTTCCCTTTCTTGCTCTCTCCTTCTCATTCTTAGTCATGTCGCTGACGTTGCATGTCGTCCACCATGCCACCTTGCATTGGCTCTGTCTCAATTGGCTCCACCCAAGTTCATGTTGTCGTATTCCTACCATATCAATATTGATCAATGTGCGAGTGGAAGATCAAACTGCTGAAGATGGGTTGTGTTAGTGGTTATTGTGTTGATTGTGGTGGTAGTTTTTTTGGCTTGTTGCTATGGGTTTTTTTGTGTGGTTGTGAGCTGATTTTTATGGGTTGCAGTGGTTAAATTTTATGGGTTGTAGTGGTTGTGAGTGCAGTGGCTGGTGGTGGTTGTAGTGGTAGTTTTTGGGGTTGTTGTGGGGGTTTTCTGTGTGGTTGTGGGCTAAATTTTATGGGTTGTAGTGGCTGAATTTTATGGGTTGTGGTGGTTGTGGGTACATCGGTTGGTGGTGGTTGGGTTGATTTTGGGTTGCAATTATGGTGGATGGTTGATTATGGGTGGTGGTGGGATTCGGGTAGTGGTGGGTGGTGGTGGAATGTGGGTGGTTTTGTGTTTTGGATTTATTATTTATTTGTTTCTTAATATTGTAGGAGTTTTTTAAAATTATTGTATGTATTATTTTAATATGTTGTATGGAAGAATAGAATATTTGATGTAGAGTGTAATGTTAAAATGGAATTTTGTGTTAAAATAACATTTGGGATGTCAGAGATGATATTAGTGCTCTAACATGATTTAACAAATGCTAATTTCTTACATATAACAAAGTACACATCCCCTCAAAAAAAAAAAAAATACACATATAACACTAATAAATACTAAAAGATTTTTAACTCCTAACTATAAAATCAATCCTTCCAAAAAGAGAAAAAAGAAAAAAAGAAAACCTATGAAATCAACATTTATTATGTTTTTTCTTAATTAAAAAAAACATTTATTATGTTTTTAAAAGGAACATCTAGGGTGTGACTAAATTAAGTTGTTTTTAATCGATTTTTACCAAAGGTAGTGAAGTTGCCACCAATTATTGGGTTTTTTTTTTTTTTAAGGTGTGATTGGTTACCTGACTTTATTTGATTTTGTTACTAGTCCTAGGCTAAGAAAAATGTCATTTCTCCTAATGTAATTGGATGGTAAAAAATCTTGATTCTTGAGTTCGGAAGTCTAGTTATGTGTGGAGAAGATGTTAGGCACCCCATAACGCCTGTTGTGAGACAGTCTTTTGTTTTGGTAAATTCTTACTTTTCAATCATTGGCAGTTAAAAACAAGCTATTGGCATTAACTTTCGAGGCTTTAAATAAATTGGGCTTTAAGGTTTGACTTGGGAAAATTGTGTGGCCTTTATCAATGCTTTGCTATCACATTTGAATTATTGCCAAATTTTCATTATGAAAATTCGGCAACATTTCGCCTTATTTTCGTGGCAGAAATTCAGCAGCATTTCAAGTCAGGTGATCATAGCACATAAAACACTATTCTCACCAAGTTTTCACTGTGAGAATATGGCAAGAAGATGCCACATTTTTATGACAAAAATCTGGCTGAGTTTTGCGTTTGGTGCATTATGGCCCATTGGCAGGGTTTCATTCCTGTGTCTATGGCATGTGTCACACATGATGCGTGTCCCATACAAAGGAAAACTAATGTCACCAGTTGACATGGATAGGGGCAATCACACACATTGTAGGTCATGCACACAACGTAGCATGAATATGCATTTATAGCACAAGCCTTGAATGCATACCCACACTCCAAGGTTAAAAGCATCCATGATTTGGAGAGGGTTGCCCTCCTAACCACATATGTCCATCATCCAAAGTGCATGGCTACCTTTTCAACAACCCACACCCCCACATAATGCAAAATGCAAACACACAAAGCGGGAAAGAAAAGCATACATTTCCACAAATAGAGGGTGTAACCAAAGCAAGGTACAAGCAAAGGGAATCCTAGTCTAAGAAAGCTACTGGACATGGTTCTAAAAAAAAGGTTTAGAAAAGAAAGGACCTCCCAGAAGGGATACAACCCCTAATCTACTAATCTTTGCCATTTTGCTTGCATTTAGAAGATGTGCCCATGCTCCGTGCATACATGCAACAAACAAATAGAACACAAAGCCAGTAAACAGGCATAGGAGCAAAAAAAAATGACATGCAAGTAAGCGAACACACAATGGGAACAAACAAGCATGTTAGCAAATAGAGTGAACATGTGAATAAGCAAAAATCAGAGAAAGCATTTTATCAAACAAGCAAACAAAAAGAGATGGTATCCTCAATGGACAAATGGGGGTTTGGATTTGGTGTCCATAGATCCATTAGATTGGAGTGCAGATGACACATGTGCCATCAAGCAAAGCTCCTAAAAGGGACTCAGGATTTCATGTATAAAAACGAGTTTGAACCCACACAAAATCAAAGGTAGCAATGATGCTTGATGACACTGAAAAACAAGCAAAGACAGTGCATGAACATGTTAAAAAATATGCAAAGATGCAACTAAAGCTAGGAGACCATAAAAGATGACATAAAGCAAGGCCAAAAGGCACAAAAGACAAGGCTAAGCATGTTATCACACAAGGATAAGAGCTAATCTTCTTATAAGGCACATACAAGGCTAACAAGAGAAGCTCTAACAAGCAAAGCTAAGCAAGGGAGAGAGGGGCAAGAAACAAGCATGCCAACATCATCAAGATGTGATCTCTCCTATATGGCTGCACCCAAACAAGCCACAAAAGGGGAAGAATGGAACCAAACAAAACAAAGAGGCGCAGAAGGCCGACAAACACATACCAAGAAGGGAAACAAAACATGTGAAGCAAGGCAAAGATGCAGGATGCTAGAAGTAAGCATGCAAGCATGGATCTAAAGATGGAAGCATGGTTCAAAGATGGAAGCATTCAAAACATAGCATCACAAAGACAGATTTGAGAAAAGGAACGCACAAAGACATGTAAAAATACCAAACAAAGAAAAGAACATTAAAAAAGGGAAATTATCCAAATCCTTTATTGAACTTGGGTGTTTGGATATAAGCCTAGACCAATAGATCTAGATTCATACCCTACCCAAAATCTGTCAGGATTAGTGCCCTTAAATCCTATTGTATAATGCTATGTATGATATTATGTATTTATGTATGACATGATGTATGACTTAATATTGTGATTGATAAAGTTGTTTTATTATAATATAAAATAATGATAACATGAATATGGGGCATTATCTTATAGTCATGAGATGTATAGTATGTGATTTATGTGAAAAGTCACAGAAGATATAAATCACAAGTTCTTTGTAAACTCAGAATTATAGTTCGTAGTCGATGATGAAATTGGGCATTTCATCAGCGAAGATTATAACATATCAACTAAGATGATTTGTCTTGATCATGGAAGTGGAGACTTCTAGTTGATGTATTGATATGTTTTAAGAGTTAAGACATATTGAACTGGACCGCTGTGAGATTTATTATTCTCCTAATGACTGTCAATTGAATAATGAATCTCATGACTTCTATTTATATGAACTTTTAATCCTGAGAGGATAATGGACCTGATCATAAAGTGTAGGTTGCTTTGATATATCAAGAGTGAGGTCTAAAGTAACGGTCAAAACCTCAGTATGTTGGGCAACCACATTTAGTGTTGATGGAACATATATTCTCAAGATGTAATTCATAGTCTCTTAACGGAGATATAAAATATTCCATTGAGATAAGTTTATTGGGTTCAGTTATTCAGAGAGTTAGACCTAACCACTTTGGTAAGAAGTTAATAAAGTATATATTTATGAAATTGGATTTCATAAATATATAATGAATAACTTTAAATGATTAAACTGAGTACTCAAGGATAAGATGTAGTAATTTACAAAGTAGCAGTCTACATTCATGACTTTGTATTACTACGAATATTTTATGAAGGGGTTACATGTATAATAAAGTCATGAGATATAATTTATAAATAAGGCCTAGATTGCAACTATATTTATATAGTGGTATTAAATATAGTTAATGGTAATTTTGGACTTGTCAAGAGTTGATAGAAAAGCCCAAGGCCCATTGGAGCTAGTGTCTTATTGGTCCATTTTGGTCCCACTCCAAGCCATATACTAAAGCCTAATTGGAAAGGCCCAAAAGGTTAGCCCAATTAGATAATCAGTTATAAGGAGAGAAACATACAGATTTTATATGTATGAAAAAGAGAGACATCATTGTGAAATGGTGTGTATGTGAGAGTGAGACACTCTATCATTCTCCATTGGAAACTGATTGAGAAACCACACTTCTTGGGTGTAAAGTGGAATTGGAGTGAAGATTAAAAGTATTCCCGAGTACTTTTGATTCTTGTTTTGAATTTTACCGCACCAAGGTATGCTCTCTTGTTCTTGAATTCTGAAATTTACATAGTATATATTATCAATTGCGAATGAAGTAAATCCGTTAATTTTCTGCTGCGTATGTTTTGTATGTAATGCAAACATGTATTTTCCATCAAAATAAAGGCACAAGAAAAAGGCATGAACAAACAATATTTAAAGCTATAAAGCACTTAAACATAGCATCCAAACAAGGCAATTAAACACATAAACTTGGCAAAAGACATAAGCAAGAAATTTAGACATACCCTAGCCGAAGAAGGCTAGGCCAACAACATCAAAGCAATAAAACATGCTAGGAAAGCAATAAAATGTGCTAGGAATTTAAAAGAAAGCAATAAAGAGCTAAAAGAAGATTGGTGTAGATTGCAACTAAAAAGCTACATCTACACCCCCCACACCTCAAAACCAGGGTAGATAGACCAAGGAGAAGGAGATGGAAGCAAGAACATTACCTCTTAATTTTTGAAGATGGGAGTATCAAGATTTTGTTTTGTGTGTGTTTGGGAGAGAATTTAGGAGTAAAGAATGCTCTAGAAAATTACTCTGACTGCCCTTTTTTTTTTTTTTTTTTTTTGTGTATACCTGCGTGCACTTAGTGCATGCCAGTTTACTTTTGCTTACGTCAGCAATCTTGTCTTTTCCTCCAACTTTCTAGTTCTAATTTCAATTGATCATATAAAGGCCATTCCCTACTCTAATTGATTTGATCTTAGTATCATTGGAATTTCTAGTTTCCAGATCACTTGACATTTCGAAAATCAAACGGTCTAAGCAAAATTTATGGCCTCTAGAAGTGAGACGATGCACCCAGAATGATTTTCAAGATATCTCAACCGTTTTAACTCCGATTTTGACCCATGAGTTGTCATCGGAAATGGAATTAAATATTCTTTGAAATGGTGGCAATTTCAAACTACTCCAATGGTTGGATCAAAATTAGATTTTCGGTCACCACTAGGAGTCAACTTCGGGTCAAACTTGGTTAAAGTTGTTAAAAAGCTCCAATAAGCTTGAATTTGGCATAGAATAATAAAAAATGTTGTTTTGGTATGGTTTTGACCAATTTTGACCTTCATTCAATCTTGACTTGATTAGGGCCATTTTGGTTGAACCTTGATGATCTAGATGTTCCTATGATCCCTTGGCGAGAAAAATGATATTTTTGGAATTTTCAAGCTTCAGCACGCAAATCAAGGTCGAACAAAATACGATATACACAGCCATTATTTAAATTTAGATCTAATGTTACATTTTTTTTTTACCAAAAATATAAGAGGAATGAATGATTTTTGAAAAGTCAAAGGGGTCATGGCTCCCTCTAGCCCTATACTCCCTTCACTCCTGCATGCATGAGCTTCAAAACCTTCAATAGCCCAAATGATTTAATTAGCCTATTTTTTATAACCATGGGTTCTTTTTGGAAAAGTCCATGAATCCACAAAAAGGGGTGAAATGGTCCATGAATTTGTTGATACAGTATTTTGTCCGGCCTTGGTTAGCATACCAAATGTCATTTTAAGCCCTAAAAAGTAAGAACCGTGCTTTTTAAAATGTAAGAAAATTGGGAATTACATGAAAAAATCTTCTTTATTCCAATCAGGCCGTGGCTCAATCATTTTAATGATTCGTGAGTACTAAAATTTCAAGCTTCCCATTTTTTGCTAAGTTTTATCAACATTGACTAATCCTAATCGAGATTAGTCAAAATGTTGACTTTTTGACTTGACCTTCCAATCGAAGTAAATTTCTATCTATCTTAAAGATCATGAAATTCCCTTCAAAATGATAAAATATTATGAAAATAACAAAAACCCTAATTAAATGTATTATTTTTTAGGTAAAGGGTTGTTTTTGGGACATTTTTGCATAAAATATTGTACCAATCTAGCTATAATTGGTGCTGTCCACCTGGACTATATTGAAGCATAATGGGTTAGCTTCCTTCTCTAAAAAGGGCTTGATGATATATTCTTCGGATCTGTAGAAATGAATTTTTCAAGAATAGTGTAATTAAATTTTCTACATTGCATCACCTCCATGGTTTTAAAAACCGGACCGGGGGCAAAATTGGATTTGACTCATATTCCCAATTTAACCCGGTTTTGACCGGTTTTGGCCAGTTTTAATTGGTATTGGGGTTTTTTTTCGAATTGGACTGGTAGCCGGTTCTCGGTTCAACTAGTCAGACCGACAGGTCTAGTTTGGTCTTTTAAAACAATGATCACCTTCCTTTTGCATGAGGTCAGAGCATAATGAAACTAGACATCCAGACCTTTCCAGGGACACCAATTTTTGAAGAAATCTAAGATCTCAAAAACCTCCAAATAGTAGCCCAAAATCAAAGTTAGAAAAAAGAAAAAAAACTAGAAAATAGAAAATAGAAAAACGTGAAAATGAATGGATAAAAGGATAAGATCGGATGATGTGGAAGGGACACACCCTTTAGCTGCCCTTCTCACCAGGCAACTAAGACTTGGTTCCTTCCTCATTCCTAATTTGTGTAAGCGCCCTTTACCTCTTAGAAATTTAGGCACAAAAATGCCAAAAATATTCCCCTCATTTTCTTTGGGTTTTTCTCTAGATCTTTCTTCTCTCTCTTCCTCAAAAACTCATCTAAACCAGAAACTCTAGCCCCTTTTACCTTCACTTTCTTCTTCAAAGACCTAAAGGTTAGCTTCTAAAACCCTTTATAAAATGTAGGATGGTGTAGCTCCTCCTTTAGCTTCATCATCTTCCTTTTTTATGTTGTAAATACTATTTACATCTATTAAAATCTCTTTTCAAGTTCTTTTACTCTTCTTTATATTGTGGTATGCCTTTAGATTTATGTCTCTTTACATTTATGCCCTTTTTGTTCCAATCTTGTTATATTCATGTCTTTTTAATTTGTTGTTTTTTCTCTTCCCTTTTCTTTTACTTTGTTGTTTTCTCTCTTTAAACCCCTTCGATTTAAAGGAAGAAATCAACCTAACACCTTTGGTAAACTTTCATATTCCTAACTAGACGACATGTGGAGCAATAGCCTTGTGCATAACCAACCTTAGTGGGAAAATGAAGATTTAATATAGGTGAGTTTTTCTTAAATGAATCATTAAACATGTTTCCAAGAATGTAATGGGGAATTAATTCCGGAAATTGGGGTAAAATCACTCGAAAGAGGGGATCTCGAGACCTCCATTTGCTACTATGGGAGGGAGTTGACAAGGTTGGCAATTACATGTGTAGGGTTTATTTAAGGGAGATTTCATTTAAAAAGAAAGAGATTTAATCCTTTAAATTATGCCATTTTAAAATTAATCCAACACCTTTCGTAAACCTTTATATTCCTAACTAGGCGCATGTAGAGGAATAGCCTTGTGCATGGCCAACCTTAGAGGGAAAATGAAGATTTAACATAGGTGGGTTTTCCTCAAATAAATCATAAGCATTGTTTCCAAGCATGTAACGTGGGAATACTTCCAGGAATTGGGGTAGGATCACTCGAAATGGGGGCTCACGAGACCTGTATTTCCCATCATGGGAAGGAGTCCACATGTTTGGCTATTACATGCTTTAGGGTTTATTTGAGGGAAGCGTCTACCTAATTGATTCTCAACTTCAGCCCTAAATTCTTTGAACTTTTCAAAAACTTCGGACTTCCGTTTCATTAGGTACACATAACCAAATCTAGAGTAATCATCAGTGAAGGTAGTGAAATACTCATAGCCATCTCTTGCTTGGATTGACATAGGACCACATACATCTGAATATACTAGTTCTAGAAACTTTTGGGCTCTTCTACCTTTTGCATTAAAAGGTTGTTTGGTCATTTTACCCTCCAAACAAGATTCACAAAATGGAAAACCATCAAAGTCCATGGGCCCTAAGAGTCCATCTTTGATAAGGCTTTGAATTTTATTTGAATTAATATGACCCAAACGCAAGTGCCAAAGATATGCATCACTTATAGAAGGAAACTTTCTCTTTAATGATTTTAAATGAGAGTCACTATCTAATTCAGAATTATATAATTCATGCTTATTAGGAGTTAAAATATAAAGACCATCAGCAATATTGCCAGAACAGATAAACACTTTACCCTTCTTTTTTTACAACATTGTCTTTCAGGATAACATAATATCCATGCTTACCTAAATAAGTTGCATAAATTAAATTCCTACGAACATTAGGTACATATAGACAGTCTTCTAATATTAAAATTCTAGATTCAAAACATAAATTAAACATTCCAACAGCTACAACTGGAATCCTACTTCCATCAGCCAAGGTAAGAAACATTTCCCCTTCATTTAGCTTTCTGGTCTCTTGGAACCCCTGCAAAGAATTGCACATATGATTAGTACAACCTGAATCCACACACCAGGAATCCGTGGGATTCTGTACCAAACATATTTCAAGAAGAAAGGAACTTTTCATACCTTTATTCTTGGTAGCTTTAATATTGGACAATTCTTCTTCCAATGTCCTTTCTCACCACAATGGAAACACTTTCCTTTGGTTTTCTTTCTTTATTGGCAACTCCTAAGGCAACTTTTTTACCATCTTGCTTGGCAAAGTCCTTCTTCTTCTTCTTACCCTTGCCTTTCGACTTAGGTTGAGAAGTAGAAGCTTCAGCCATATTGGCATCAACACTAGAAGTACCCAGGATGCATTCTGCCACTACCAACTCATTCATTAATCTAGACAATGAATAAATCTTTTTGTTCATATTATTTTTAAGTCTGAATTCCTTGAATGATTCTGGTAGTGATTCAAGTATCATATCCACTTGGGATTCTCCATCAATATCGGCACCTAAAACTTCCAATGCTCCCTCATTGAAGTACCTTCAACCATTTTGGTATTATAAATCTGCCTTATAGTTTCTTTCCTTGCAGAATGACCTTGCTCACCAAACATCTCCTTCAGACTTAGCATAATGTCCAAAGCGAGTTCTACATCCTGCATTTGATGTTGTAGAACATTTGAGATAGATGCCAACATATTGCACTTGGCCATCTCATTAGATTTCTGCCAACGATTATATCTGTGTTTTTCCTCAAGAGGACCATCTAATGATGGAAAGCTAGGACATGGTTGAGTACGCACATATTTGTGCTCTTCAACAGTAAGAACAATGTCCAAATTTCTTTTCTAGTCAACATAGTTAGATCCAGTCTATTTGTTTTGATTAAGAATAGCAACAAGTGGGCTAAATGATGCCATGATTTAAATTTGAAAACAATAGACATAAATATAATAAGTAAACTGGACATTATTAATTTAGCATATAAACATATAGTATAGAACCTTAATAAAACCATAATATAATATATGCAACGACAACCCAATCCCATATTCAATATCCCTTAGCATAGAGTGAATATTAAATACTATGATTGATTGAGAACTATTTTCATTATTAGTGCCATCATAATAACTCTTATCAAACATTAATAATTTGTTGTTTACATTTAGCCTCTAAGTAATAATAGTAAGAACTCAGCATAAAGGATACTATAATACTTAATCTAGTGTATACCATTGTTTGGAATTATGTTTAGCCACATTTCATCTCCCTTAACAAGTTTATTTTGTAGTACCATGATACAAAATACCCTCCGCATGGAATGCAAAGCTCAAGGCTAAGACAAAGTATTTGATCAAACCACTATAAACTAGGTAGTTCAATCTTGTAGCACCATGAAATAAATACTCTCTGCATGAAATGCTAAGCTTGAAGCAAAGAAAAAGTATATATTTCATACTACTATGAATAGACAATGAAGGCCGTGAGATCCAACCCTTGTATCTCTCTCCCACTAGATGTTTTAAAAGGGACCAATAAGACACTAGCTCCAATAGGCCTTGGGCTTTTCTGTCAACTCTTGACAAGTCCAAAGTTACCATTAATTATATTTAAAACCACTACATAAATATAATTGCACTCTAGGACTTATTAATAAATTATATCCCAAGACTTTATTATATATGCAATCCCTTCATAAAATATTCGTAGTAATACAAAGTCATAAATATAGACTACCAATTTGAAAAATACTACATCTTAATCCTTGAGTACCCAGTTTAATCCTTTAAGTTATTCATCACACATTTATGAAATCCAATTTTATAAATATATATTTTAGTATCTCCTTACTAAAGTGGTTAGGCCTTACAGTCTGAATAATCAAACCCATTAAACTTATCTCAAAAGAATATTTTATATCTTCATTAAAAGGTTATGAATTCCATCTTGAGAATATATTTTCCATCAACACTAAATGTGGCTGCCCAACATACTAAGATTTTGACCGTTAATTTAGATCTCACTCCTGATATATCAAAGCAACCTACACCTCATGATCAGGTTTATTATTCTCTCAAGATTAAGAGTTCATGCAAATAGAAGTCATGAGATTTATTATTCATTTGACAGTTGTTAGGAGAATAATAAATCTCACAGTAGTCCAGTTTAATATGTCTTAACTCTTAAAACATATCAACATACCAACCAGAAGTCTCCACTTCTATGATCAAGACAAATCATCTTAGTTGATATGTTATAGTTTTCGCAGATGAAATGCCCAATTTTATCACCGACTACGAACTATAATTATGAGTTTACAAAGAACTTGTGATTTATATCTTCTGTGACTTTTCACATAAATTACATACTATGCATCTCATGGACTATATGATAATGTCTAAATATTCATGTTACCATTATTTTAGATAATAATGAAACAACTTTATTAAACATAATATTAAGTCATACATTGCATCATACAATAAGATTTAAGGGCACACATCCTAACAAAGGTAACTCGCAAAAAATGGGTGTTTTTAGTTTTTAAATGGAAGATATTGATAGTTTTCAACGGTTTTTCATGAACCAACAACCATCATATGAACATAATAAATAGAATTTGATATCAAAACTGAATTCCATTGATGTTATAGCCTTTAAGTTCAATTCAACATACTTAAATTCAAATTTAAACAACATCATAACATCAATATTAGTTTTCATCAAACCATAGTTTCAACAACCATGCAGAAAACTTAATATATAATCTTCTAACATCATGAAACTATTATCTCTAATTCCAAAACTCACAAAACATGTTATATAGATTCAAAATTGAAAATTGCTCTAATACTAATTGTTGGTTAAATACATGTTTGTATTGCATACAAAACATACGCAGCGAAAAATTATTGGATCTACTTTATTCACAATTGTTAACATGTACTATGCAAATTTAGAATTCAAGAACAAGAGATCGTACCATGGTGCGGTGAAATTCAAAACAAAAGATCAAAAGTACTCGTGAACACTTTTAATCTCCATTACAACTCCACTTTACGCCCAAGAAGTGTAGTCTCTCAATCAGTTTTCAAAGGGAGAATAAGAGAGTGTCTCACACTCATATACACACCATTTTTCAATGATGTCACACTCTCTATATCAAAATTTTGTATGTTTCTCCCTTTGTATCTAACTGATTATCTAATTGGGCTAGCCTTTTGGGCCTTTCCAACTGGGCTTTAGTGTGTGGCTTGGATGAGACTAAAAGGGGCCAATAAGACACTAGCTCCAATGGGTCTTGGGCTTTTCTATCAACTCTTGACAAGTCCAAAGTTACCATTAACTATATTTAATACCACTATATAAATATAGTTGAACTCTGGGCCTTACTAATAAATTATATCCCAAGACTTTATTATACATGCAACCCATTCATAAAATATTCATAGTAATACAAAGTCATGAATGTAAACTGCTACTTTGTAAATTACTACATTTAATCCTTGAGTACCCGATTTAATCCTCTATGTTATTTATCATATATTTTTGAAATCCAATTTCATAAATATATACTTTAGTAATTCCTTACTAAAGTGGTTAGGCCTAACACTCTGATTAACCAAATCCATTAAACTTATCTCAAGGGAATATTTTGTATCTCCATTAAGAGACTATGAATTCCATCTTGAGAATATATGTTCCATCAACACTAAATGTGGCTGCCCAACATACTGAGGTTTTGATCGTGTCATTAGATCCCACTCCTGATATATCAAAGCAACCTACATTTCATGATCAGGTCCATTATCCTTTCAGGATTAAGAATTCATGTAAATAAAAGTTGTGAGATTTACTATTCATTTGACAGTCGTTAGGAGAATAATAAATCTCACAGTGGTCCAGTTCAATATGTCTTAACTCTTAAAACAAATCAACATACCAACTAGAAGTCCCTACTTCCATAATCAAGACAGATCATCTTAGTTGATATGTTATAGTCTTCGCAGATGAAATGCCAAATTTCATCACCGACTACAAACTATAATTATGAGTTTACAAAGAACTTGTGATTTATATCTTCTGTAACTTTTCACATAAATCACATACTTCGCATCTCATGGACTATATGATAATGTCCAATATTCATGTTACCATTATTTTAGATTATAATAAAACAACTTTATTAATTACAACATTAAGTGATACATAATGTCATACATAACATCATACAATAGGATTTAAGGGCACACATCCTCAAAAATTGTAGCCCTTTTGTTCCCTTTATGGAATTTTCTTGCATTTTGGCCATTTTGTAGGATTTAGATCTTGACCCTATGGTCTTGGTCCTCATACATACACCTTGGCCCATATCAAAGAGTTTGGGTCATCTCTTTTGCATGTTTATGCCTGCTTGCTTATATGCTTTATGCTTGTATTAGCCTCTCTAGTTCGAAGCTTTGCCACGCTTGACACCCTTAGTGGGTTTGTGGTTGTGTGGTTACATCCGACACCTATGAGGCCCTATTTGGGTGTAACCATTTTGGAGGCATCTTTGGAGGCCGGGTTACTTCATGCATACCTTTCCCCTTTTTCGCTCCATGCGATAATATGCTTACCATGCTTGTTTGTGCCACTTGTTGGCTTTCTATGCATCTTCACACACTTGCTTACATGTCCATACATAAGTCTGGTTTGCTAGTGTGTCATCCTTGCTTCAACATAATGAAGTTATGGACATTCGATCCAAACCTACATTTGTCCTTTGCGGACATCATCTTTTGTTTGCCTTCTCGCTTGTTTGCCTTCTCGCTTGTTTGCCTTCTCGCTTGTTTGCTTGCTTCCTCTTTCACTTACTTGCCGTGTCTATCATGCTTATCTGCTTTATGCCTCTTTCATATGCTATTAGCATCTTTTCCTTCCATTTCTTCTCTGTCGGTTTCTTGTCTTTGCCTTTGCATGTACACACATGGAGTGAGGACGCTTGGAGCTAGGGCACGGTCTCCCAAGCATAAGCAAAAAGGGTGCAGCTGTAAGCATTTAGATATAAGCCAAGCGGTTGTGCTCAGTAGGTTTAGAAGTTAGGCTTATCCCATTTGGTTATGTACTCTTTTAACCCCCCCTTTCTTCCTCCTTCCTTTCTCTCTTAGATGGTTCGTATTAGGTATATCATACTGTGTACCATTCGTACTTTCCTGCACTTATATTTTGGGCCATGCTCTAGGGATGTAGGAATTTACTTCGTGCTCTACGTGCTTGCATTGTGCATGATGTATGTACATGTATACCTGCTTGCCCCCATTCTGGTGTGATTTTCACAGTCCATGTCACCTAAGGCAAGCGATGCCTAAATTTCGCCGCGAAAGTAAGGTGACACGTTGTCCGATTTTCACCATGGAAAACTAGTATTTTGCCTGAATGCCCTAGAAAAGCATAGATTAGTACCACACATGTTCAAAAGCCAAACCACAAAGCCCCCATGTATGTTATGCTCTGAAAGCCGATGTCAAAATCATGTCGTCCATCCCGTAGGGAAGGACTTAGTAATGTTTTTGGACTACGGCACCTATCGATGTCAATGGTGACCCACCCATCCCGTAGGTAAAGCTTAGAAATTTTTTGGACTAAGGCACTCGTTGGTGTCCTTGGTGATCCGTCCACCCTATAGGTAGGACTTAGTAATTTTTGAACCAGGGTACCCGTCAATCTCCTTGGGGATCCATCCACCCATAGGTAGGACTTAGTAATTTTTGAACCAAAGTACCCATCAATATCCTTGAGGATCCGTCCATTCCGTAGGTAGGACTTAATAAGTATAATAACCAAGATACCTGTCAGTATCCTTGGGGTTCCACCCACCCCGTAGGTAGGACTTAATAAGTTTTTGAACCAAGGTACCTGTCGGTATCCTTGGGGATTCTTCCACCCCATAGGTTGGACTTAGTAATTTTTCTGAGGCCTTTCTTGTTTGTAGACATAATTTCTTGTGAATAGTCCCTTTATTAAAGATAAATACAAAATGTAGATACTTTCGGCCGTTAGGCTTTAAGGCCTAAAAATTGGAAAACTTCATTGAACTTATAGAGAAAACATAGTTGGTAGCTTCTGGTGGCACTACTGGTAGTTCTTCCTTAGGTGAAAAGCGTTCCAAGGGTGGTGTAGTCTTTGTCCATTAAGTGTTTCTAAGTGGTAGGTGCCTTTCCTATAGCAGTCGACGATCTTGTAAGGTCCTTCCTAGTTGGGGCCCAATTTACCTTGAGTGGGGTCTTTGGTAGCTATGGTCACTTTCCTCAAGACAAGATCTCTGATCTCGAGGTGTTAGGGCCTAACTTTGGTGTTGTAGTGCTTAGCCATGAGGTCCTGATAACATGTGATCCATTTTTTAATTGTACCCACTAAATTCATCTAGGAAGTCCAACTGTAGGCACATTCCTTCCTTCATTATGGTGGGCTATCCTATACCTAGTTAGTCCAACTTCTGTTATGATGATGGCGTCATTCCTAAATTCATGGTAAAAGGGTGTCTCACTTGTAGACATGCAGGCTGTCATCCGGTATGCCCATAATACATTGGGTAATTCGTCCAGCCATATCCCCTTTGCCCCCTTAAGTTGAGTCTTGATTATTTTGAGTAAAAATCAGTTTGTGACTTCAACTTGACCATTGGCCTGTAAGTGGGCATGTGATGAGTAGTGGTTTTTGATTCCTAGCTTTTGCCAAAAATCCCTAAATGCGTCGTTGTCAAATTGCTTCCTGTTATCAAAGACGAAGACTATGGGATTCCAAAGCGGCAATTGATGCTTTTCTAGACAAAGCCTAAAAAATTCTTCTCGGAGAAGGTGGCGAAGGATTCTACCTCAACCCATTTAGTAAAATAGTCAATCTTTACGACGAGGAACTTGAGTAGCCGCATTGCCATAGGGAAGGGTCCCATCATGTCGAGTCCCTACTAAACAAATGGCTAGGGGATGTTCATTAGGGTAAGTTCCTTTGACGGTTGTTGTATGATATTGCTAAAGCATTGGCATTTGTCACACGCTTTTATGTAGAATTGAGTGTCCTTCTGCATAGTGGATCAATAGTAACTCGTACGAGTTTATGGACCAGTGATTGCACTCTTAAATGGTTTCCTTATACTCTCTTATGGACATCCCTCATGGCCCAGTCTGCTTCGTTAGGGACCAGACATCTTAAGTACGGATGAGAGAAGACCCTTTAGTAAAGGACATCTCCAATCAATATGAAACATGATAATTACACTTTCAGCGTTTGAGAAGCATTATGGCCTTTTGGAAGTGTTTCATTCTTGAGGTAGGAAATGATTGGTTTTGTCCAGTCAGCTTCTGTGGGGATCTCCTATACATCTATTTTGTCAATGGCAAGCGAGTATTGGATGAAGGATAATACTTGACCATTGGTGGCCATGTGTTCCATGGATCCTGCTTTGGCTAGACAGTCAGCTTGCTCATTTTCTTCCATCGGGATTTGCATGAATTCATCCAAGAACTCCTAGCTTACCCTTTCTTTGAACATGCTTAGGTATTCCCTCATCCATTCCCCTTAAGCATCATAGTCTCCAGTGATATGTCCAACGATAACTTGTGAGTCGTAGTGTATGACTAATGATGTAGCCCCTGTAGCCTTTAGCTAGTTCGAGACCCGTTAAGACTGCTTCATACTCGGCTTCATTGTTGGTCGTTGGAAATTGGAGATGGACTGCACATTCTATCAAATCTCCCTCTAGCAACTGTAGGAAGACCCTGACTCCTCCAGCACGTTAATTGGACGAGCCATTTGTCCGTATTGTCCATGGTGCTGTTCCTTCATCTTCATGTTCCTTTTCTGTGAATTTAGCAATGAAGTCAACCAAAGCTTGGGCCTTTATCGTACTTCTTGGTCAATATAGTATGTCAAATTTGCCAAGCTCAATTGCCCATAAAACTAATTGTCTCACTGCCTCCAAATTTTTCATTTTCTTTTGTAACAGCTTCTCCGTCTAGACCACTATGGTGTGAGCCTGGAAGTATGGCTTGAGTTTGGGGGCAGCCATGATCAAGGAAAAAGCTAGCTTTTCTATAGGAGGGTCCCTCTCTTCCACCCCTCAAGTGCTCAGCTATTGTAGTAGACTAGTCACTGTATGCGGTCCTCTTCCCCGATGAGTGCTGAGCTGACGACCGTTGAGGATACGACCAAGTAGAGGGAGACTTCTTCGTCGGGCTTAGACAAATTGAGTAGCGATGGGAACGCTAGGTATGTATTCATCTCCTTGAAGGCCTTCTGGCATTCATTAGTCCACTCAAAGGCTTTCTTTAGTGTTTTGAAGAATGGTAAGCATTTTTTCTGTTGCTATAGAGACGAACTTGTTGAGAGCCGCAACTCTACCATTAAAGCTTTGTACCTCCTTGATTTTCTTTGGAAGTGTCATCTCTAATATGGCCTAAATTTTTTGGTGTTGGCCTTCACACCTCACTATGATACCATAAAGCTTAAAAACTTTCCTAACAACACTCCGAACATACATTTGCTAGGATTGAGTTTCTTGTCGTAGAGGTGTGGGGTCTCGAATGTCTCTTGAAGATTGTCTAGGTGACGATCCTCCTACGTACTTTTAACAAGTATATGTCATCCCCGTACACCTCAACATCTCGTTTAATCTGCTAGACGAACATCCTATTCATAAGCGATTGATATGTCGCTCCCGCATTTTTTAATTTGAATGACTTGACCTTATAGCACAAGAGCCCTTGGCTCGTGATGAATGAAGTTTTCTCTTGGTCCGCCTCATCCAACCTGATCTGGTTGTAGCTGATGAAAGCATCCATGAAACTCAATAGCTAGTCTCTAGCCATCGAGTCCACGAGAATGTTGATACACGGGAGTGGGTAATTGTCCTTTGGGCATGAACTATTTAAGTCGGTGAAGTCCACACATATCCTCCACTTGCTGTTTGCCTTTTCAACCATCACTACATTAGGCAACCAATTAGGGTAATACACCTTTTTGATGAAATCTGCTTCTAGCAACTTACGTACTTCTTCCCCTATGGCTTTGTCTTTCTCTCGAGCAAAGACTCTTCTTTTGTCAGACAGGAGGGAAGGATGAAGACACATTGAGTTTGTGAACCATAATACTTGGATTAATCCTCGGCATGTTCTTATGTCTCCAAGCAAAGATGTCCTAATTGTTCTTTAGGAAGAGGGTGAGTTCCTTACGAATTGAAGGGTCTGCGTGTGTGCCGATGGGGGTGATCTGACATGGGTAGTCATCATCTAGAGAGATTTCCTCTTTGTCTTCTATTGGTTCCACTGTAACCCATTGTTCCTCAATGTTTAATGCTTGCAAATGATTTTCCATCTCTAACATGGCTATGTAGCATTCACGAGCCGCTATCTTGTCTTTGCAAGCATCTCTTATTCTATACTCCACTGGGGACTTCACCAATAGGTGGCATGTAGATGTGGCTACTCTCCATGCATTGAGTCTAGGCTGCCCAATGATGGCATTGTAAGCGAAAGAGCAATTGACAACTAAGAAGCTCTTCTCCTTAGTAAGCTGTTGAGGGTATGTGCCAATGGTCATTGGTAGGGTGATGGTCCCAATGGGGAAGACTTTGGTACCACGAAATACTACTAGTAGTGTATTTAAGGGCAAGAGCCACTCCTTGTCGATCCTTATTTGCTGGAAAGCAGGATAGTAAAGGATGTCTACCGAACTCCCGTTATCCACCAGCACTTGTTGGGTATTCAAGTCGGCAATCGAAAGGTTGATAACTAGAGCATCATCGCGGGGGTGGTGGAGTAGCCGGGTGTCATCTTCGGTGAAGCTAATGGTCAGGTTATCAAATTTAGTTATCTTTGGTAGTCAGCCAGAAATCCGGACGCTTTGCACCATCCGCAAGTATGTCTTTCTTGCTTTCCTAAAGGAACCAGCCATCGTGCTAACCCCTACAATCACTCTTATTGCCCCGAGCGGAGCCCTCGGCCATTCTTTGGCCCTTCATTTTGGTTTGGGATCCCTCAACGGGTTCTCCCTGCCCCTAATGAATCGTTGTAGTTTCCCTTGCTTAATGAGAGCTTTTATTTGCTGTTTTAGGTCATAGCACTCAAATTTGTCATGCCCATGGTCCTAATGGAAACGACAATACTTGTTCCTTGGACTTTTGTTTGGATCGCCGTTCAGCTTATCCAACCAAATCAGCATTGTGTCGTCCCTAATTTGCAGAAGGACTTGGTCAAGTGGTGTGTTTAGTGGGGTGAAGTTAACAATCCTCCCAAGTGGAGGTTTCGATCTCCTATTGTCTCTTTTGTCATTTGTCCGGGTAGACTTTCTTCCTTGGTCCTGATGGGGATCGTCTTGCCTTTCCCTTTTCTTTAGTCTGCCCTCTTGGGGTATTATGGTGTCCTCAACGTTCATATACTTAGTCGCCATGTACAACATGTCAACCATCGTCTTCGGGTCGTTCTTGCAGATGAACAAAAGAAATTCTCCCAATTGGAGCTCGTTAGTGAATGCAATGACCAAGACTTTGTTGTCAACCTCATTAATCAAAAGGCCCTCCTTGTTGAAACGAGTCACGTATGATCTTTAGCTTTCATCTTCCCATTGCTTAATGTTCAACAAGCATCCTAAGGACTTTTTGTACCTTCGGCCCCCAATAAAATGGGTAACAAAGTGTCTGCTCAATTCCTCAAATGTAGAGACGATATTGGGTGTTAGTTAGCTGAACCACACTCTTGCTGGTCCCTTAAGTGTAGTTGGGAATGCCCCATACATAATCACATCTAGAACCCCTTGTAGGTGCATAAGGGTCTTGAACGACTCCAGATGATCAAGCAGGTCCAGCGACCCATCATATGCTTCCACCTACGGCATTCGAAACTTGGCTGGGAGGGGGAAGGAAGTTACTTGTGCCGTGAAGGCTGAGTTCGTTTGCTTAACTAGCTCATCTAGGTTGGTGGATACCCATCCCCTCATGGCGTTCATCATCATGTCCATCTTTTCCTCCATCATCTACATGTCTTGTGCTATGCGCATTGTGTTGCTTTCCAGTTCCGATGGGCGGTCGATGTTTTCCTAGTCGTCTTGCCTATTGGGAATGTTACTTTCTTCCTAATCTACCAGTTATTGACTGCCATTTTTTTCTTCATTGTTCCATCAGTCATGTTGATCTTCGGGACGTCGTTCATTCCTCTAGTTTAGTTGCTGCTCGAACTCTTGGTTGAGCTGGGTGAGTCGCTCAACTGCCACGAGTAGGGCAATGTGTGGGTTCCTTGTCTCCTAGTCGATGGTAGCCATTGATCGCGTCTAGACCATGTGACTCTTTGTCTTAGAAGGGTGATATGGCTAATCACTCATTTTCCACAAACGAAGCTAATTTAGGTTGCACAAAAATTTTCAATGAGCTGATTGTCCTTGAATGCTCCAACAAGTGCCTAAAGAATATGAATATAAAAGCCAAACAGAGAGCATCAGTGGGGTGCCTGCCAAAGACCCTACAAAAGTTAAGTTAGTTAATGAGAAATATCCAAGGACTCTATAGTGAGAGAGCTAGGGATTTTCAGCGTACTTGGGAAAAGAGGAGATCTAATGCTTATATAGTGATGAACAGTGAACCAAGATCCCTTGAATGTAGGGATTTTTCCTTTCAGAGAAGATTTGGAATTAGGGTTCCAAGATTTTAGGGTGTCTTTCCATATGGTGAAGATATGGGCGTGTAGTAAGGTCTTTGGATATGGTGTGCAAGATATTTGCATGTGGGGATATATATGTGGGGACCACGTAAAGGATTGTAGGGCCTGTCATTTCTGCCCATCGGCATGGCCATTTGTCTTTTGGTATGTGAGTGAAGAGATGAGGATTTATTTGTTCGTCGATATCTATTCATCGCATATTCACCCTTCTAAACTTTTATCACGCTGGACCTGAGGCGAACATAGCATGAGGGATTTGAGGCCTTTAACATGACAGACCCATGGTCTGCAGGATACATGGTTCTTCCGTCGAGATGGTGTGGATGGGATTGCTAATCCCTGTGAGCATTTAGCTAGACGGAGAGAAAGGGGAGTCTTGAGCCCATCGAGATTATTTAGGATGGATGAACATAAAAAATATCCTGCCAGACAAAAATACCCTTATCACTATTCATAAAAAAGTAAAAAGGAAAAGAGAGAAGGAAACAAAGAGAAGAAGTGTCACCATCACTATAAATTTTATCATGTAGGTAGAATAGATTGGTGTCGGACCTTTTTTAAAACATTACAAATAATAATAATTTAGACAGTTATTTACTTATTATTAATGTGACACTAATACACTTTTTTTTTTTTTGAAAGCTTTTAAAGAAAAAAAAAATTATAAACAAACTTTGGTTTGGTTTAAGTTTCACCTAGTGTACCATTAAACAATGTTATATCACCTAATAACTTTTTATTATATTAATATTTAAAAAATCTCACTGTTGGATTACGTCTTCTTTATGTTCTTAACACTCATACTAAGATTGGTGTGAATCAAGTGTTATTTATTATTAGTGTGCAGCCCCATGCATATGCACAGGTACAATTAAAAACAATCACAACTATACATTTTTTTAGAAGAAATTCAAATTATACATAGTATTAGCTTACACTTTTTTTAAACCATGAATTTCTAAAATATGTAATGGTTTCTCATTAAATGTATATATGATTTAGAATTTAATTGGATTTTGACTTTTTGGTATTTTTACCCAATAATTTACTTACCACAAAAATTTAAAAAAAAAATGGACACAGAGGAAAATTGGACTCCAATTGAAATCCAATTTAGAATCTAATTGGATTTGGATTCTTTGATTTTTTCACTCAATAATTCACTTGACACAAAATTAAAAATTAAATAGGACATGCAGGCGGTGCAAAATTGAAAATCCAATTAAAATTTAACTAGATTTTCTTTGAGTTTTGGCTATTAATATATATATATATATATATATATATATATATATATATATATATATATATATATATATAGATTCTAATGGGTAATCAAAAAGTGTTTATCGTCCATGTGAGTCGTCCATAAGAAGAAAGTTTGTCCAAAATAATGGTCTGGAAGGAAGAGGGAAAAACGGTAACACTAAGGAGAAAGGTCGTCAAAGAAAGATAGATCATCTACATGACAAGAGACTGTAGACAACCAATGAACACTTAGTAAATTCTTAGGTGTTCTTTGCAAACCAAGAATAGTTGCACCACGATACACTATTCCGAGACGTAGGTCAATTCCTCGAAATTCACTCCACTCTCCTCACTAAGTCAACACATCTCCCACGATGTTAGTGGCACCTAACAAGTAAATCCAGTTCAAACTCTTTATAAAAGGGACCAAGTCTCACCAACTGTTCATCCACTTCTTATACTTGAGTCCTAGAGAGAAACTAACTTAATCATCAGAGGGTCCTTGACTGATTCACTCCAGTCACCTTCAATAGCCTTTCTTTCTCTTTTTGGTCAACGATTTGCCATTGAAGTTCAGAGCATACAGCCTATTGATTTTCAAACATAATCAGATTCAATCTAGAAACTCATATTTTATGCATAATTTTAAATATAAAAACTTAAAATGTAAACATTTATTAGATGACATAGTCATTAGTCTCATATCATTTTGAAAATTTGCACGCATGTAGAATATAAGAAAAAAAAATCTAATCCAATGATGGATCTATTAAAATTCGCATCCAATAAAAAAATTATCGAGTTGTGTAACGTAATTTAAAGTTATAGGAGGTGTAAGTTAAATTTAACCTAATAAATTTAACATAATTGAGAAAGCAAATGAACAGAGGAAACCTGGAAAACAAATACAAGTATTAAACTAGATTAAAACAGTAATGCCCTAGAGACGAGAAGAAGACATGACAAAAGAATACAAGGAAAGTTACCACACCGACAAGTTTGAAATTAGCTCGCAGCTAATATTCCAGTTTTGAGGCACCTAATAAGTAATAACAACGACAATACACGTGCTGTTTAACTTTGTCTCACTTCATGTGATGTACCATGTGGTGGGGACTTGATGACTTGATGCTTATGTTATGTACATGTTTATCTTCATTAGCTTTAGGCTTAACCTTTCTTTTCTCACAAGTGGGTGTTGTCAGACATATACTATTGATTGTGTTAGGCCATCTGCTTTTTCCTGATTTCATATTTATTTACACTGGCCTCTCAATATAAATATTTCACATTTTGTTGATGAGCTAGTGAAAACGATAATATCTTCCTAATATAATAATATAAGGGGAAAAAATGAGGTTCAAACCTTTATATACCCTAACACTTTTGTAGAATATTAATTGTTTAACAGTAAAAATAGAAAGCCAAAATAAGTATTTTTGGGGATTATTACAATCACCAAATTTGAAAACAAATAAGAGCATTCATATTAGCCTGTTTAAAATTTTTTGTTTATATATTTTAGACTAGGAATTTTTTTTGTTTTGTTTTTTTTTACGTGGTCACTTTTCAAAAACACCAAAATCAGACTATTTATTTTACACCCCATTTTATTTATATAACCAACTTTATTCTTCATTTATTATTATTTTTATTTACTCTCTTTCTCTCTCGTCTCTCCTCTCTCTACTCTCCTCTCAATATTAAAATCCTCACCTTCTTCTTCTTCTTCTTCTTCTTCTTCTTCTTCTTCTTCTATAGTCGTTGTTGTTGCTTCGCCTGCTACTTCTTCTTCTTCTTCTTCTTCTTCTTCTCCTGTTCTCGTGGTTGTTACTTCACCTACTGCTACTTCTTCTTGAGTTTGAAGATTCATATAGATACTATATATGAGTTTTTGAGTTTGAGATCTATATTTGAGGATCTGTATATGGGTTTGATGATTTTGAGATCTCTATTTGATGAATTTTATGATTTGTATGGATTAGATGAATTTGTTTAAGAATTTGCAAAATTTTGCTGGGATTAAAGTTGAGATAGAGACGAAAGAGAGTAAGAGAGAAGAGAGAGAGAATTTGATGGGTGATGGAAGAAGTGAGAGAAAAAATGGGAAAAAAAAAATTTAAAGTTATAGTAACCGTGTATATTTACATAGTAACTGTAGCAAAAATGAAAATCTAGAATAATATAGAATGACTAACATAGACAATTTTGGGGGCTTAAATGTGTAATTTCACATCTTTTTCTATCATACACCAATTAGTAGGGAAGCTCTATTAATGAAAGTAGTAAAAAGGCACACATAATATAACAAAGTGAAAAATTAATGAAAGACCTCTTAAATGTAAAAAAAAAACACTCAAAAAATTCATTCTATAGAAAATTCACTAGAAAAAAATAGTTACAACAAATCACTTAGAAAATATTTGCACAACTAGATTCTTTATGATAATATCAACAAACGCTTTGCATGCCTTCCCATTGCAATTCCCTCATCAACCTTAGGAATTCCTCTATCTGGACCTTCTCCTCCATAAATGATTTCCAATTTTCTGTAGCCTAATTTGATTGATGATTGGAGTGTGATGCTATCAACAATAATACTACTATATCAATATTAATTAATCATATATAATATTACAAAGGAATTACAATTAAAAATCAAAATTAGATTTTACTTGTAATCTAATTTTGTGCCAATTGTCCTTTTAATTGACCTATCGAAGTATTTGTTAAGGACATATTTTATGTAATTGGCTAATCCTTTGACAAAATGCAATTTACTTGTAATTGGGTAGATCTAGGATGGGTTTAGTACTTCAAGAAATATGTTGTTCAAGCCAAGTATTAAAGCCATGAAGATTGGACCAAGAAACAAGGGAAGAAAAGCTGTTCATTAAAGCTTGATGGAAGCTGGACAGATTCTCGACAGAAGCTCGACAGAAAATCTATCGAGATCTACGAAATCATAATTTTCAGATCTAATTTTTGGCCATTCCTAACATGTATGTGTAGGGTTTCTTTTCTCACAACCCTAGACATATAGAAGGCTTATTTTAAAGGCCGTCATAGAGGGTATGCACAAAGAGAACATATGAAAAAGTGACCGAGTGCCTTATTTTCTCTATAAGAAGTTACTACGTCTTTTGTGCCTTAGGGTTTTGTAACCAAGTACTTCTTGATCTTTATTGTTGATAAAGTGAAGAACTTTGCAGGCAACAACATCTTCTTCAAGTTGCTGGAGTTAGTCACGTACTGGGATCTGTGCATCATTGGATAGTCACGTACTAGGATTCATGCAAAAGGGTGGCGTTCATATATTGAAAAGTTCAGAGGTTCTAAAGCAATAAAAGGTTTCTGCTGTAAGTTCATCTATGGGGATTGTAGAGTCTTGGGATAAAGGCTTTGTACTAAATCTGAAACTTCTCTTTATTATAGAGGATTGCCTTTCAGAAAGGTTTCCCCTAGGTTTTTTACTGTGAAACTAGTTTGTTTCATTGGTTTTCTTGGGTCATCATATCTTGTCTTATTTACTATTCCATTGTGCATGATATTGACATGATATTGATGTTTGTTTGTTTTAACAAGGTTTATTCATAATAAATCTAATGAACAACTTGGGTTTAAAACTTGTTCATTTTATCAATTGGGGTCTAAATTTTTCAACAAGTGGTATCAGAGCGGGTACACTCTGATTGGATTAATTTCTTGAGTGTGATCCTTGACTCCCATTGTCATGGATCGTGGACAATCTCTTTTGATTCCTTCTTTATTTGCTAGCGCTAATTATGCATACTGGAAAGTTTGTATGAAAGCTTTTATGCAAGCTTTAGGTGAAAAAGTATGGCAAGTGGTTGAAATTGGCTGGATTAAGCCAAAGGAAGCGCCAGTGGATTGGGAGGAAGCAACAATCAAAGTGGAAAATTTCAACAGTAGGGCCTTGAATGCTTTGTTTTGCGGGGTGACCAATGAGGAATTCAAGAAAATATCATCCATGGAAGTTTCCAAGGAAGCATGGACCATTCTTGAGACCACCTATGAAGGTACTAAGGCAGTAAAGACTATGAAGCTTCAAAGACTCACTAGTAGTTTTGAAGAAATGAGGATGGAGGAGAATGAGACCTTTGATGAGTTCTATGCTAAACTCAAGGATATTGTGAATTCTACCTTCAACCTTAGAGAATCTATAGCAGAATCCAAAATTGTTAGGAAAATCCTTAGGTCCTTACCTGAGTGATTCCATGCCAAGATCATTGTCATTGAAGAAGTGAAGGAAATTGATCAAATTCCTTTGACTGAGCTTGTAGGGAACCTTTAAACATAGTATATGGGATTAGGTTTAATGGGAAAAGGGGGAAAGAGTAGAAACTTGTCTCTTAAGCGTATAGAGGAAGAGATTGATGACTTTGAAAATGAAGATGAAAGCGAAGATGAAGATGAAGATGATGATGAGGATGATGATCTAACCTTCAAAGCTAATGAGATTATCAAGCTTCTTCAATATAGCAAAAAGGATAAGGACAAACCTCCTAGGAAATCTAAATCCTCTAGGAAAAATAAGAGTGAGAAACCCCTTATCCAGTGCCATGAGTGCAAAGGTTCTCGTCATATGAGGATAGAGTGCCCAAACTATCTTATGAAAGAAAAGACAAAGAATTCAAAAGGTAAAGGGTTGGTTGCTACCTTGAGTGATGTTGAGAATGACTCTTTTGATGAGTATGTGGATGAATGTGGTCACTTTATGGCTTTTGCTGCCACAACCGATAAGGTGATTGTAGAGAGTGCTAGTGATAGTGAGGATTCTTATAATGATGAAGTACCCAAGAAGTTGACCCTTGAAGCCTATGATAAGCTATGCACTGAATTTATAAAATCTGAAAAAGACTTTTCATCTTTGTAGAAAAGAGCTTAATGAGGTAAAAACTAAAAAAATTGAATTGTTAGTCAAACTAAATAAGACTACAAGGTTAGTTGAGACTCTTATTATGGAGAACACCTTATTAGAAGAGAATGTTAAGATTCTCAAGGTTGAGCTTAGTCAAGCTAGAACTCAAATAGAGATGATGTCTAGTGCAAAGCTTGATGAGGTATTGAGTGCTCAAAAGCCTAATTCTGATAAGACTGGCTTAAGATATGTTGTTTCCTTTGGCCCCTCCTCTTCCACGGCTTCTAGATCACAGGCTGTCTTTGTACCCCAATTTGAGAAAGATGATAAAGGTATGAAATTTATAATTGATTTGTCTAATTCTAAATACTTTGTTAGATCTCACTCTAGGAAGTCTAGTAGTCCTAAAACTGCTCAGGTTTTTCACCATTGTGATGTTTTTGGACATATTTGTCCTAATTGCTTTAAGTTGTATCCTCAAAAGCAAGTGTCCAAACGATCACAGGTTTCCTTTCAAGGAACAATACCTTTTTTTGGAGAGTTATTAAAAGTTTTAAACTTTTTAACTCAATTTCAGGAGAATTCTAATTCTTCTATGTCCTTTAGTAGACATACTAGAACACGTGCCTTTTCATCTTCACAGCTAAAGACTCGTGCTGTGTGGGTGAGAAAGGAGCCTAAGACTTAATTGTCTTTTCAGTTGTCCTCTACTGTAATTCTTTTTTATCTAAAGTAGGACTTTTTTGCTTGATTTCTTATTTGTTTTTGGAATCATGTTTTTATGCATCTGCATCTTTCTTTCATGCTTTCATATTGTTTGTTTTTTTTTTTTTTGGTTGTTTAGTTTTTATTTTGTTTTGTTTTCAAAATAAATCAAAAATACAAAAAATACAAAACAGTGTGTGTTTGTATATATTGGTACTTGTGGACCTTAGATGGCCATTGAAACAAAGTTTTCTAAACTTTGTATCTCTTATAGCTTAGATGAGCATCTCAATGCACAACTAAGAAAGTAAGCTTTGTGACTCGTATTTGTGATAAGTACGATTAAGTAATCTCTTATACTTCACTCATATCACTCTTTTTGATGGGAATGACTAAAAAATCCTAAGAGAAAGACATAAATAACTATCTCACTACTAAAGCTCGCCAATCATGTATAACATCTATGTGCTTTGGCATAGCAAAATTGTGATATTTTGGCTTACATTATTGGGTGTTTCTTCTCTCTCTATATATGCCCATGCATGATATGTTCAAAAAGAAAATATGTGGCGAAATATAAAAGCAAAAAGAATCAAAATGCTTTTAAATATGGTTGCAAGTGTGTTTCTAGGAGATGTGGGAGTTATATGATGTACCTCGAAGGTGATAGTTCCCATCAAGCAATTATGATTGTGTGTGAGTTTATTTGATTTTCTTATATCTCAAATTGTCATAATATGAGACACTTATGCACACTTGCTATGTTTCTCACACATAACACACAAATTCTTTTCTACTTTTGATACATGTGCAGGTACAATGTGATTTGGCCATCACAAGGGATACTGTCTTAACTTGTTTTTAAGATATAAAATTTGTTAGACTTGTTTAGTGTGTGTGTGTGTGTTTTTGGATTTATGGATGCTATGCTTTTATGTTGCGAGTTGTTTTGAGAGCTTAACGTACTGCTTGGATCTTTGTTTGAGTAGCTTGTTGTTGCATTCATCTTTATGTGTTTTTCCTCCTTGAAAAACTCTTTTCCCTCAAGCTCAACAACTTCTCGACAGATCTTCGATCCATTGAGATTTATAGGGTTCTTCTTACGTAATCTTGACAGCATATCGATAGCTTCTTCCATCGAGAAACTTTTTGTTTGGCCGATAGATACTCGACAGATTCTCAATCCATCGAGGTTGGCTTTTGCTCAATAGTAGACAGCTTCTTGATCTGTCGAGACCCTCTTACATGCACTTTTTTTTCACAAGTTTTTCATCTTTCTATTATTTTGTCATCCACAGCATCTTGTTTCATTACATTCATGCATTTATATGGATTCCTTGTGCCCCCTTGATTATTTTTTATCATCTTTTCGTTTCTCAAGTGAAGTTTGATAACTTCTTGTACCCTTTGTCAATCATGAAAAAAAGGGGGAGAATATGTGGTTTCTCTTTAAGATTCTACATGTTAGGGGGAGAAATACATGCCTCTTGTTAGGGGGAGTGTTTACCTCCTTGTTGTTTTAGGAGCTTCTTTTAGCTTCTTGTACATCGATCTTGCGACCATTTTTACATACTTTGTGCTTATCTTTGATATATATATATATATATATATATATATATGATGTATGTCTTCTTCACCTACCTCTACATGTGTTGTTTCTTCTCTCTTTATACACATGTTTCTTTATGTACACAATCTTTATTTCTGTTTCACACATGATGCCTTGATGAGTTTTTTTTAAGAGTTTCAAAAAGACAAGTTATGAAAGTCTATCTTGCCATGAACTCTCTTCTTGCAACGTTTTTCAAGAGTTTGTAGTAGGGATAGATTTATTTTTTAAAGCAACAAGTGGTTATAAGTTTAGTGATTTAAGACTACTCTCATGATTATTTATTTTGTTGTGGTTTTGTCACTGATTGCCAAATGGGAAGATTGTTAAGGGCATATTTTATGTAATTGGCTAATCCTTTGACAAAATGCAATTTACTTGTAATGTGGTAGATCTAGGATGGGTTTATTACTTTGAGAAACACGTTCAAGCCAAGTATTAAAGCCATGAAGATTGTACCAAGAAACATGTGAAGGAAAGATGTTCATTAAAGCTCGACGGAAGCTGGACAGATTCTCGACAGAAGCTCTATCAAGATCTACGAAATCAGAATTTTTAAGTCTGATTTTCGACCCATGCTGACATGTATGTGTGGGTTTCTTTTGTCACGACCCTAGACATATATCAGGTGTATTTTAAAGGCCGTCATTGAGGGTATGCACAAAGAGAACATATGAAAAAGTGACCGAGTGCCTTATTCTCTCTGTAAGAAAATACTGCGTCTTTGCGCTTTAGGGTTTTGTTACCAAGTACTTCTTAATCTTCATTATTGATGAAGTGGAGAACTTTACAGCCAACAACATCTTCTTCAAGTTGCTGGAGTTAGTCACTTACTGGGATCCGTGCATCGTTGGTTAGTCACATATTGGGATTCGTGCAAAAGGGTGCTGTTCATATATTAAAGAGTTCAGAGATTCTGAAGCGGTAGAAGGTTTCTACTATAAGTTCATCTACGGGGGTTGTAGAGTCTAGGAAAAAAGGTTTTGTATAAGATCTGAAACTTATCTTTATTATAGTGGATTGCTTTTCGAGAAGTTTTCCCCCCAAGTTTTTTACTGTGAAACTAGTTTGTTTCTTTGGTTTTCTAGGGTCATTATATCTTGTCTTATTTACTATTCTGCTGTGCATGATATTGATATGATATTGATACTTGTTTGTTTTAACAAGGTTTATTCATAATAAATCTAATTAACAACTTGGGTTTAAAACTTGTTAATTCTATCAACGGGGGTCTAAATTTTCCAACAATATTTGATACCAAGTGTTATTCTAATTAAGATATAATTTGATGCAAACTGTATTTAGATTTTCAATGCTCACCAATTTCATACCAAGTGTCATTCCAATTATACTCTAATTTCGTGTCAACCACATTTACATAATATTTCATTCATCTAAATTTAGAGCATATAAAAAAGATTCAATCCAAAATTATTATTTTTTTGTCTAATACTATTTGTACTTCTTTTATTAGTATGAGAGAAAGTTAACATTTAATCCTTGGTGATTATCATACTGTAGTAGTAGTTGAATATTTCTATACTATGGGTTTTCAAGTTTTTTCCTTTTGGCTCTAAGATAAAAACATGGTTAGCTCTAGGCCTAGGTCACTTATACCATAGTTGAGGGCAACTACTAGAAAACAAGCATCTCCATTAGTTTGACTAAGGAAATAAAAAAGTAAAAATGTTAGTTATGCACTCTCCTCCACCTCAAGAAGGCCCAAATTATGGACCAATAGAAATTTAATCCAATTAAAACCCAAAGGTGTGAAAGATAAAAACCACAACTATGTTGAATCATCATTGACAATAATTTTCTCATAATAGCTTGAAACTTCAATTTTTATAAGTTGATCTCCTGCATTGTAAATTGCCAATAACCACACAATCTCCAACACGACCAAACCCAAAAAATCTCGCTTAACATCAAAATCAAAATTGGAGATTAAATTTCAGATTTCCTTCGGAATCAATTGATTTACCAAAAGTAAATTAAAATATTTTTTCCTACAAATTAAAAAAAATATTTTTTCATTAATTTTTGTTGAATCTATTGCATGAATTCTAATATTTTATTCTTATATGCCATTAGTCTTGGTTTGGTTAGGGTTAAATCATTGAGTTATGTGCTGAATCAATCTTTGCTTGGGTACATTAAGGTTATTGGGTGATTTTATTGTTAAATGAAATTACAATAATGCCTGTGATATCTTTAATTATATTGTTATACACATAGAAATTTAAATTATTGTTATAGTTTTAAATTGAAGATAGTATTTATATTTTTAATATTATAAGTTATAAACATTGTTGATGCCCACTTTTGACAAAATGCCCAGTGGCAAAAGAAGCCCAACAATATGAAGAAAATGGAAAGAGAAAATAGTAAAGCAAAACTCAGTAGGCTGGAATGGTAGGAATAATGGTCAGCAAGCCCACAAAAATAATAAGTGGTAAAGAAGAAGCAAATGGGCCGAGGAAGCCTAATGAGTGAAGTAGTAAACCCATGGGAATAATAAGAGGTAAAGAAGAAGTAAATGGACCGGGGAAGCCCAAGAAATAAGTTATTAAATTCATAGGATTGACTTAAAAGCCAATAAGCCTGAAAGGTAATAAGAGGTAAGGATGTGGTAGTTGGGCCGAGGAAGCCCAAAGGATTTATCAAAAGCCTATGGGAGTAAAAGAGATAAAGAAGAAGTAAATGGGCCGAGGAAGTCTAAGGAATGAAATGGGCTGGCACAGTAGGAATGTGGTCCAATAAAGCCCAAAAGAGGTAAGGATGTTTAAAGTGTGTTGGAACAGTAGGAATGTTGGCTAGTGAAGCCCAAAAAAGGAAAAGATGAGGAAAGTGGATTGGCAGGAGCATCAGCCCATAAGCCCATGGGTAACAAGGAAATAAAAGAGATGTAATGATATAGTAGGAGAAATGCAGTGGCGTGGTAGGTGTGAGAGACCTGCCAAAGTGCCTTTAAAAAAAAAAGAGATTTTTGAAATGCTTTTAAGGTAACCTCTCTTTTTGGGTAAGTGGTGTGGAGTCGCCACTTTTTTTATATACAAAAAAAAAAAAACTAATTACAAAATATCTGATTGAATTTTTCTATTCTCATTGATTGAATAAAAAATAATACATATATGACAAATTGAGTATTACATGGCTTTGGGTCCTAGTTACAAACTACCAAATAATTACATGGCTTTTTGTCCTAGTTACAATCTACCCAAAATAAAAATAAAGATAAAGTCTAGGTCTACCTATCCAAAGAAACTAAATTTGGATACTAGATTACAGAATGGGAAGGTGTTAGGCACCCATTTCCCCCAGACAGAGTCTGGTCTTTTAGACTCTCGTGACCAATGTATCATTTTATGCATGACATGAATGATATGTTACACACATGAACAAAACTAAATCACATAAGTTTATTTATGAATGTCTTCTTTGTTAAGAATTCAAATTTTTTTTGTGAGTAAAAAAAATTGATTTGATTTATAATATAAAAAAAGAATCAAATCTGTTTTGTATATGTAAAACATAATTTTTTGAAGGAAAAAAATTCAAATCTGTGTTTATTAAATAAAACAAAGTCTTTTGGATTTAAAAAAATTCAAATCTGTTTTTGAGAACTAGAAAAATTGGTTTTTGGTTTGTATTAAAAAAAAATCAGATCTGTTTTGTGATACTAAAAAGAATCAGATTTGAATATTGAAAAAGATCAGATCTGTTTTTATATGTAAAAGAAAAAAGATTTTTTTTTGAGAAGAGAACTTTATTCATGAAATAAATCTATGCTACATGCAATAAACAGACAAACAAAACTATTCATGATCCCTTTTTTATTTCAAAATCTGCTATGTAAAAAAAATCAGATCTACATCTAAAGAAAACGTAGATCAGTTTTTTTTTTTTTTTTTAAATAAGAAAAATTCAGATTTGTATCTAAGGAAGATACAAATCAGTTTTTTTACTGAGAAAAGTTTAGATCTACATCTAATGAAGATACAAATCAATTTTTGATTAAGAAAAATTTAGATCTGCATCTAGTGAAGTTGCAAATCAGTTTTTTTGTTTAAGAAAAATTCAGATATGCATCTAATGAAGATGTAAATCTATTTTTTGACTGAGAAAAATTCAGATCTGCATCTAATGAAGATGCAAATCAGTTTTTTTTTTTTTTTTTTAAGAAAAATTCAGATCTACATTTAATGAAAATGCAAATCAGTTTTAGATTGAGAAAAATTCAAATATGCATCTAATGAAGATGCAAATCAGTTTTTGATTTGAGAAAAGATTTGATAACAAGCAGATTTTTGAAATAAAAGACAGATCTTAACAATAAAAGCATCATAAACATATTCTAACAAAGAAAATATTGACAACATATGAGATGAACATTAAAAAATCAAACTAAACAGATATTTATTCATGCATCACAAAATTTAAAGAGACAGAAGAAGTAAAAGTGAAGAAAAGCTACCTCTTGTACGGACGTACTATTTTTCTCAAAAGAATATTATAGGGTTCAAAGAAATTTATACAATTGAATTTGAAACCTAAAAACCCTTGCTTACAAAAAAGAAATTCTTAAAACTTAAGCCTCCAGAATCTCTTTAACGTAAAAGAGAGAAAATCCAAAAGGAGAGTTAGAATTATGAGAAATCTGAGAGCGTGAAAACATGTCTTTCTCTACAGAAAAAAAATTTGTGCTGAATTCTAAAATCCATCCTCTATTTATAGAGGCTAGGAGACTAAAAAAAATAGCTTAAATGATTAGAATATGCACCAGGACGCGTCCTTATCGCTAAAAAATTGAAAAGTATGTATTTCATTGTTACTTGAAGACCGTCGGGCCAAATCCCAAATGTATGCCATTCGGTACTTTGAAAGTGACGATCGGCACTCCAAAAGTGCTGAATGGCACTCTTGGATGTCAATCATGCTTTCGAGTTCGGGTGCATTTTAGACTCCTTTTTTTTAGGTTTTCTTGAGCCGAGACCTGCACTTAGACGAGTTTTTAATTCGTATTCTAAAATTTAAACTCCTTTCTGGATAATTCAGGTCTCTTTAGCAACAATTATCTTGTAGATAAATACTCTAAAAATCTTGATAAAGTCTGGATTATCTATAATTTTATTGTTATCCAATTATCTCCGTTTATTCCCATGCAAGCAATCCTATTTTTAACACTAACTAACAACCAATCACAAAATTATTTAATTAATTTTAATTTTTTAACCAATCAAAATTAATTTAAAATAATCATGCATGGTTAAATCTACCTAGACACAATGCATGCTGACTGTGTAAACTAGATCATGCAATATCTTTCGATCCGACGATCTGATTTGGAAACTGGGCATATCGTTGCGACCGTTAGAACCTCAAGATAATTTTTAAATTATGCAATGAACAAATTAATGCATGTAGTGTAATCATGAATTTTGGGGATACAATTGGTCACTCCAGTCATCTTCTTTGATTAAATAATGGGTACAAAATCGAGTGTATGTAGAATGCCCCTCATTGACAGAGCTTGAAAAGCGAATGTCAATGTAAAACAAACACACCGATTTTAGCGACCATGATTTAATTGAGGTTGAATTTTCAAAGATTACCTAGCCCTCGAACCTAAAACCTTGGAACATAGAACTAATGCCTTGCCTTTGTGCAAGAAATGACAATTACGAACACTTGACCTACTTGATAGCAGACGACCAGAGAGGCTTTTCTATCTTAGTCTTGAATGTGGACGTTAACCAAGGGGCTTTTCAACTTCGATCTGGAATTGTGGTGACCAAGGGTCTTGCCAACCTTGATCTTGAAGAAGGGTAACCAAGGGGATTTTCAACCTCGAAACCGGAATTGTTGCAATGTTGATCAAAGGGCTTTTCTACTTTGATTCGAGTTGCTGAAACGTCGATCAAATGGCTTTTCTATTTTAATCTTAACTATTATAATGGCAACCAAAGGGCTTTTCTACTTCAATCTGGACTGTTGAAATGACGATCAAAGGGCTTTTCTACTTCAATCTAGAATGTTGGAATGTTGATCAAAGGGTTTTTCTACTTCAATCTGAACTGTTGAAATGGCGATCAAAGGGCTATGCAACTTCAATCTAAGTTGTTGAAACGTCGATCAAAGGGCATTTCTACTTCAATTTGGATTGTTGGAATGTTGATCAAAGGGCTTTTCTACTTCAATCTGAACTGTTGAAATGACGATCAAAGGGCTTTTTTTACTTCAATATGAGTTGTTTAAACAACGATCAAAGGGCTTTTCTACTTCAATCTAAACCGTTGAAACGTCGACCAAAGGGCTTTTATACTTCAATCTGGACTGTTGAAACGTCGATCAAAGGGCTTTTCTACTTCAATCTTAACTGCTGGAATGTCGATCAAAGGGCTTTTCTTCTTCAATCTGGACTTGTTGCCTACAAAAAGTAAAAATTTGGGATTAGACTTTAAATGATGACAGCTTTATGGTCCCACTATTTTTGAGATGTGTGACTTTCATTTGTTCCTTCTTGATTTGGATTTTTTCATTTTCTTAGCAAGAAAACTTTGATTGATCTTTGTAGCTCTTTGAAAAAGATTTTATCTTTGGAATTTAAAACTTGGGATTTTGAAAGATTGAAACTTGACATTTTGTAAATTTGTAAGCTGAGAGTTTGAAACTTTGAATTTGAAGCTTAAGATTTTGAAAATGAAAACTGGAAATTTTGAAAGTTTGAAACTTGGAATTCGAAATTTTGAAGTTTGGAAGATTGAAATTTGGAATTTGAGATTAAAAATTTTAAATTGAAAATTTGGGGTTTGGGGTTTTGAAAATTTGGCATTTGAAAGTGAATCTTTTATCCTTAATTCGCTCTAATAATTATCTTTTCTCTCTCTTTTTATTGGGAAATTAATATGGCCCTTATCTTTTCATGATGATTAAAAGAGAGAGAGAGAGAGAGAGAGAGAGAGAGAGAGAGAAGAAGAAGAAGAAGAAGAAAAAAAGAAGGAAAAAGAAAAAGAAAAAGATTTTTTTTTAGGGAGTTGACTGAGTTAACTCAGTTTGACTGAGTTAACTCAGCAACTTGGCTGAACTTAAGTCTGGGGGCCAAACTTTGGCCCCCTACTTTACTTGTCTCCCTTTTTTCTCTTTTTTGCCTTTTCTTTCCTACACCTTTCTTCCACCATTAACACTATTCATCTTCTTCTTTCACTTGATTTTTCTTCTTCACCTCGCCATTTCTTCCAAAAAAAAAAAAAAACACTTTTCTAAGTTTCTCAACCTCCCTTTACTAGATCCTTGTGGTCTTTGAGCACTTTTGCTACACACCCATTTTTGGTGAAACCCATTTCCAAACTTCCTTTTTCTTTGCTCCACAATGTCATCTTCTACCATAGGACCTTCTATCCTTACTTCTCATGGGGAGGAATATCATCCATCACTTGAATAGGAATGATGAGGAGGGGCTCCTTCAAGACCCCAAGACCCAGGCTTCACACTCTCACATGGACTTCAAGGTGAGTTTTTTTTTTTTTTTGAAAAATGTTGTTTCATGCTTCCTTTAAAGTTTGATGGTGAAACATTTTCGTTTTGTTGTGTGAGCTTGTTGGAACTTGGGGTATTGTATGGTTGGTCATGTTGTATTTTGGACAATGTTAGTGGCTTATGGAATTTTTTCGATGTTGGTAATTTGTGATGTTGTTGCATGAATTTTGGCTTGGATTTTGGGGGCATTGACATTGTGAAAACTTTTTTGTATAAGCTTGGATGGATATATTCATGATGAATGTGGAAAATTTGTTGGCATGTGTAAATTTTATTTCATGAAGATGGCAAAATTTTGTGGGTATGAGTATGGAAAATTTGTGGGTAAGAAAAAAAACATTTCATGTATGTTATGGAACTTGGATTGTGGTGGGCTTTTGTTGAGCATGAGATTTTGGCTATGGCAATATTTTTGTTGGGTGTGCGATGTTGGATCACTAATAAATTTTGTGATTATGAAATTGGACATGTGGGAACTTTTTGATGGTGGTTGTGATGTTGGAATTTTTATTTTGGTTGTGTGATCTTGATCATGGGAATTGTTTGGACGTGTGATTTTGAACATGTGGGAAAAAAAATTGTTGGTAATTTTGGACATGTGGAAAATTTTTTGTCATGATTTTGGACATGTAGAAATTTTTTTCATGATTTTGGACATGTAAAGAATTTTTGGTTGTGGTTTTGGTCATGGAAATTTTTTGGTTATGGTTGTTATGTTGTAATATTTTTTGTTGGTGATTTTGGACATGTGGAAATTTTGGTGGTGATTGTGATGTTGGAAATTTTTGTTGTGGTTTTGATCTTGAAAAATTTCCATGTGATTTTGCAGAATCTTAAGAGCTAGGCCAGTCTCCAAACACTAAAGGGTATATGGGTGATATTGTCTCTCGACATTAGGAATATTATCAATGAAGCCAGCTTTCAAATTTTCTTTGAGGTTTTGATGAATCAAGAAGCTCATGAGTACAAGGATATTTAGTTGCTACTTGCCTTTGTCAGAACGGTTTTGGGATACCACATGCACTTTCCATTTTCCGAGCTCCCTTACTTCAAAGGAGATTAAGAAGCTCTTAGGTGTAGTGCCTTCAAAAATGAAGGGCAAAAATGTCCCTTTGATGTGGTTATATGAGAATATAGAAAAATGTAGCACCATAGCAATCGGGACATGCATGTTCATGCTCCTTTTCATTGGGACTATCTTGTGTCCAGACTTAGGTAGTACTTTGAGTCTGGGTTATTTGTGGAGCTTGAGAGATATTGAACAAATCAAGAATTATGACTAGGGTGGCATGGCTTATGCAACAATTTTGCACTTCATGACTTAACTTTCTAGACGTAGTATCTCAAGCTTGGGTGGTGCTCCCTTTGTCTGGCAGGTGAGGTTTGAATTTTTTGGCTATGTGTGGCTTTTTAGGAAATTATTTGGTTAACTTGATGGTGTTATGAGATTTTTCAGGCTTGGATGTATGAGTACTTTGGAGTTGGTCCTTAAGTATAAGAGGTGGTTGATGGTATTTATCCTAGATTTCTCCGGTGGTTGCCTAAATACTGTTTGTCAACGCCTTCTAGGCGTTCTTCAAAGATTTGGCATATGGTGATTGACAATTTGACTGTTGCTGATGTGAGTTTTTCTCTTTTTAGGTGGCATTTTTGTTTTTTTTTTTTTATTATTTTATTATGGTTTGGTTGCCTTTTGATTTTGGGTTCTTTTGTGATTTTCAGATGGCTCTAAATCCTTGGGTTAGATGTGAGGAGTATGCCGAGTGTGAGTGGGCTTTGGAACTGAATGGTCGCTAGGTATTGTTCGAGTGTGGCCATGGGAAGTATTGGTATCTTGGTGATTGGGTTTTGCCTCAAGTCCGATGTGTGTACCCTCTTACAAAAATTCTAATTCCTCCTTGTCCCTCCATCTGGTTGGCTGACCTTCTAGCCAATGAATAGATTGCTTGGGCTCGCATTGGTCATGTTGTTTTAGGAATACCATGCATTTACTCTAAATTTGTTCATACTCAATTGCAAGGCAGTCTAGCGGGCATTTCTGTGACATCGATATTTCCCTTCTCTCCTGAAATCAAATTTTCATCTTGCATATTCTTTTTCCATATTTCTGCTTGGTGACAACATTTGCATGTTGGAATTTCAAGCTCCATCTTTTGAAGGAGAGGAAGAGGGAGAGGATGATGAAGAAGAATTTCCTTCTCCTCACCATGCTGGTAGCTTTTCTAGTTCTTTCATGGAGACTTATCCTCATTTTCTGGCACTAAAATATGAATTGATGAATCCTGATGGAACATATAGTTCAATGCCTTTGGATAAGCCAAAGCACACACCAAACGTCCCTTGGCCCGATCCGGTATGTTGTTGTATGTTTAGTTCTTTGTCCTTATTTCTTCTTGGCTCATGATCTGGTAGACTTGTGCTTCTGGTTGATGTTGATCTTGTGGAAGAAATTTTGCAAATGATCGAAGGTTTACAACTGTGGCTCGTACTCAGTCTTCCTAATATGTGATCAATGAGGTGAGCTGGGTATGTAGTGATGCTTTCTAAGTGTCTTTAGCTTGGACTTTTTTGAGAGTTGGTCTAACTCTTGACTTTACGGACTTTTCAGGAAGTCAAATGGCAGTTGTTGATTTCACTAGAAGGGGAAAGGATCAAAAACCTTGAACTTGAGAGCCGTCAGTATGACCCTCGATTCTATGCAAGTCAAGAGGGAAATACCGAAGATGGCTCCTCTAGAGGTGGGTCGAGGAGGTCTTCTCGCAGGCAAACCCGAAGTCTCAATGATGTTTGATTTGTATTTTGAATTTTTCCTACAAAACAAGAGGTGTTCCTTAGACAATCTTGTATTAATTTTCACGTTTAACTCTTTGTCCTTGGAATTGCCTTGGATCATGTAGAAACTTTAACTGAGACAAGTTTAGAATTCCCTTGATGAGGCCATGTAGTACCAATTTAAACTTATCTTGATTGCCTCTGATGGAATTCGCACTTACTTGAATGAGGCGGAGCTAAATGCCCCTAGATTAAAATGAATGCATGATTTTTGGAAGTCTTGATGATTTTTTTTGGAAAGGATGATGATGGCAGTCTACTTTTTTTAGAAATGAATGAGACATGGTCAAATGCCCCTAGTTTGGGACACGAATCCATGGTCTCGAAAAATCTTGATTTTATCAAATTTTGAAAACAATGATGTTGGTAATGATTTTTGAAAACAAATAAGTTAGGCATGCCTGAATGCCCCAGTTCAGCCAAAAAAAAATCTTTTTGAGTGTTTAACAGGATAAAAAATGGACCTAAACAATGCCTAAAAATGCAAAATAGTGCAAATGGGCATCAGTGGAACTAGGTGCCGTTCAACACTTTTAGAGTGCCGAATGGCACCTAGTCATGCCATGACACTTACGCCATTGTGGGTCGACTCCTCACGCTTTTCCAATGCATGTTTCACATTTTCATGTTTTTTGAAAAATAGTTTATCCATGTGTGATCATGAAACACTTTCCCATTCAACTACAAACTCTTTGAAACCTATTTAAACCTAATTAAGAACTGGTGTAGCTTATATTGATGATCTCTCCTGCAACAAATCTCAGTATCAAGGTTAGCAAAGTACAATAATCACAAGAAAAAGTCATCCATGGCTAGCAATCAAAATTTTTCTCATTCAACAATTCATGATATCAACAGATGGGTTCATAGCTTTGGTTTTAGTACTAAGACCAATTTTACAGCCTAAACTAGAGGGGGTTAAGGCTCTAAGGAATGTCAAAATCAAGTAAGACTTCCTTCGTGCTACTATGAATTTTTGGGATCCCGAAGATCACATGTTTTGGTTTAAAACTGCTGAAATTTTTCCCACAATAGAAGAATTTTCCGCTATCCGAGGCTATGATCCAAGCAAAAAATCTGTAACAGTTTCCTGTGATCCCAAGCATACGGAGTCTTTGTCTGATACTCTTGGTCTTCCTACTTCCATTACTAGTAGTATGATTAAAGGAAATATGGTGAATCTTTGTGCAATTGTTTCAAGGATGATTAACAAACTCACTTCCAAAATGACCGACAATATGCAGAAAAATTTTGGCTTGACCCTATACTTCATGGGAGAATTTTTGCTTTGCTCTGGAAGGCACGGTTTCATGGATGTTCGAGCCATAAGTGTTATGAGTCAGATTAAGGATGGTGATAATCCTGTTTTTTAAATCTTGGCAGAAACTCTTCTAGGATTAGACTCTGTGTTTCATGGTGGTGAATCTCAAAACTTTCTTGGGAGTCCCTTGACTTTGCAGATATGGCTGATGGAGTGGCTGGATATGGTTGCCAGGTCTACAACTAGTAACTATGGTCCTAATAGTTTTCCTAGTAGAATTGTCATTAAAACTAAGTGCCAAACTGAGAGTGACTAGGTGAAGTTTTTTAACAAGAAATCCAGTATGAGTAAGGAATGCCTCATGGAAAAAGAAGAAAACCTTTCACTCTTGTGGACCTGAATCCTACTTCTATAAAGAATATGCTATCGGGCTTGGAGATGGCTGACCGAGTGGACCTGTCCTTTGTCAAGGTTCACTTTCACAGGATGACTATAGAATACTCTAACTGGTTGGTGGAAAAGATTTCTGACAAGGAAGCTGAGATGGTTGCTATGAGAAAACAGTTTCTCAGAGATAATCGGGAAAGACACGATGATGACAACTATGAATTCAAAAGAGGGGAAAAGGATGACGAAGTACCTAACAAAAAAGAAATCAATGATCAACCAAAAGAGGAAAGACTGAAGACAAAGTCACCTTCTTATTTTTGGCTTTGAACATGTTTATTTAAAAGTTGATGTAAAAACTCTTATGTTTAGGAATTATTTAGGACTTTCTGGTTAAGGGTTTTGTTTAAAGGTATAGGCTTTTAAGGTTTGGTTTTTATTTATTTATTTATTTTTAGGCATTGGTTTAGGGTTTGGGTTTAGGATTTAGGTTTCGGGTTTGGTGTGTAATGTTATGATTTAATGGAATGGTTGAGTTTTGAAAAAGAATTTTTCTTAATGGGCAAATGGTGGGTTTGGGGAAATTGTGACCAGACCGGTGCATGGTTGCCAACGTACCTCCTTGGTAGAAGGATCAGGTCATCACGTAGTTCATTGATTTTTTCATTTGCCCTAATTTTTGCCTAGGCCACCCTTTCGGGTTTTCAACCTAGCAGGCTCTCTCACTTTTTTTTTTTTTTTTTTTTTTTTTTTTTTTTTGTAGATTGCCCTTTTGGGTTTTCAACCTACCTCTTTTGTTTTTTTTAGGTCAAGCCTAGGAAGGGAAATAACATAATTTACAACCACTTCAGACATGGTGTTTTCAGACTACCACCTCAGATGTGGTATTTCTTCAATTGGTCCATGTTGGTTGGTCAAATTGGTCCATATGGACCTGCCCAATTTTGCTTGAACTTCCCATTTGCATCTTGAACTAGGGCCCGAATCTCTTTCAACACTAGATCCCCCAAATTCAAATCTCTTGTTCTTACTTTTTTGCCAAAAGCTTTCCTGAGCCTCCATTGATATCCCTAAATGTGATATAGGGCCTTGAGTCTTTTCTCATCCAGTATGCATAACTGGTCATATCTGCTTTGCAACCAATCTGCTTTAGGTATTTCACTTTCCAATACTGTCCTTAGTGAACGAACACCCATTTCAATAGGAAGGACTGCTTCTATCCCATACACTAATGAATAAGGAGTGGCTCCTGTAAAGGATCAGATTAACGTTCTATACCCCAGAGTGCATAGGGTAATTGTACGTGCCAGTCCTTGTAATTTTTTGTGCTTCTCTTCAAAACTCGTCCTATATTTTTTTTAATGGCCTCAACTGCTCTATTAGTGTAAGGATGGTAGGGTGATGATTTATGGTGCTAAATGTTGAACTGTCGTAGAAGCTTTTCTGTTTCTCCTATAAAATGTAGCACATTGTCAAAGATAATTTCATGTGGTACCCCATATCTGCAGATGATATTGGTCTAGATGAATTGAGCAACTTTCTTTGAGTTCAAAACCTTGTATAAGGTAGCTTTTACCCACTTAGTGAAGTAATCAATAGCAACAAGTATGAATTCATGGGCATTGGATGTTGTTGGGTGAATTTTCCCTATAATGACCATCCCCCATGTAGAGAATGACCAAGGTGATGTCATGGTATGTAATGGCATGGGTGGCATATGCTTCAAATCTCCAAGGACTTGTCATTGATGGAATTTTTGAACATGAGCTGCACAATCGACTTCCATAGTGGTCCAGTAATAACCTTTTCTCAATACTTTCTTGATAGCATGTGTGCATTCATATGTGAACCATAGCTTGATTCATGAACCTCTTTAATTATTTGTTGTGCCTCCTTAGCAGTTACACAGAGGAGATGAATTCCATCATATGATCTTCTGTAAAGCCTCTCACCACAAATAATGTAATTAGTAGACAACGTCCAGATGGTCAACTGGTCATTCTTATCTGCAGACGGTGGGTATGTCCCATCCTTGAGGTATTGTAAGATGTTTGAATACTGTTCACCTTCCCCATTCTTTCCCTCATCTTCTTCTATTTCCACGCAATAAGTTGGTTCCTCTTTTTGTTCCACCACTACTGGTCTTGCTTGGTCTTCTTTAGGTCCATCCATCATGGATGCCAACATTGCCAAAGCATCTATAATTTGATTCTGCATCCTTGCCACATATTGGTATTAGACCTTGTTGAATTTTGAGGCCCACTTTTGAAGACATATGTGATAAGGCATCAACCCTTCTTCTTTGATTTCCCATTTATTTTGAATCTGAGAGATTTTCAAGGCTGAGTCACCATATACTTGTAACTCTTTCACTCCAAGGCTTCGGCTGCTTGTAACCCCATGATATAGGCTTCATATTCAGTGGCATTATTGGTGGCAGGAAAATTAAGTCTACAAGAAAATGGGATGTGTGTCCCTTTTGGAGAAATTAAGAGAACTCCAATGCCACTTTCATTATGATTTGTTGCTCCATCAAGTACACCTTCCATGATTCTGTTAGGATGTGTGCCCTTAAATCCTATTGTATGATGCTATGTATGACATTATGTATGACTTAATGTTATGATTAATAAAGTTGTTTTATTGTTATCTAAAATAATGGTAACATGAATATTTGGACATTATCATATAGTCCATGAGATGCATAGTATGTGATTTATGTGATTTAGTCACAAAAGATATAAATCACAAGTTCTTTGTAAACTCAAAATTTATAGTTCATAGTCAGTGATGAAATTGGGCATTTCATCTGTGAAGACTATAACGTATCACCTAAGATGATTTGTCTTGATCATGGAAGTAGGGACTTCTAGTTGATATGTTGATATGTTTTAAGAGTTAAGACGTATTGAACTGGACCGCCATGAGATTTGTTATTCTCTTAACGACTGTTAAATGAATAATAAATCTCACGACTTCTATTTACATGAACTCTTAATCTTGAGATGATAATTGGTCTGATCATGAAATGTAGGTTGTTTTGATATATTAGGAGTGAAATCTAATGTAATGGTCAAAATCTCAGTATGTTGGGCAGCCACATTTAGTATTGATGGAACATATATTCTCAAGATGGAATTCATAATCTCTTAATGGAGATATAAAATATTCCCTTGAGATAAGTTTAATGGGTTTGGTTATTCAGAGTGTTAGGCCTAACCACTTTATTAAAGAGTTACTAAAGTATATATTTATGAAATTGGATTTCATAAATATATGATGAATAATTTAAAGGATTAAATTGGGTACTCAAGGATAAGATGTAGTAATTTTCAAAGTGGCAGTCTACATTCATGACTTTGTATTACTACGAATATTTTATGAAGGGGTTGCATGTATAATAAAGTTTTGGGATATAATTTATTAATAAGGCCTAGAGTGCAATTATATTTATATAGTGGTATTAAATATAATTAATGGTAACTTTGGACTTGTCAAGAGTTGACCGAAAAGTCCAAGGCCCATTGTAGCTAGTGTCTTATTGGTCCATTTTGGTCCCACTCTAAGCCACACACTAAAACCCAATTGAAAAGCCCCAATAGGCCAGCCCAATTAGATAATCAGTTAGTTATAAAGGGAGAAACATAAAAAAAAATTTATTAGAGAGAGACATCATTGTGAAATGGTATGTATGTGAGAGTGAGACACACTTTCATTCTCCCTTTAAAAACTGCTTAAGAGACCACACATCTTGGGCATAAAGTGGAATTGGAGTAAAGATTCAAAGTATTTCCGAGTACTTCAATCTTTGGTTTTGAATTTTACCACACTAATGTACGCTATCTTGTTCTTAAATTCTGAAATTTACATAGTGCATGTTATCAATCATGAATGAAATAGATCCTTATTTGTTGCTTCCGCTGTGAGTTTTGTATGAGATACAAAACCAGTTTTTCTTACAGATTCTACCTCAATCCCCATGATATCATCATCCATAAAATCTCCTTGGATCTCTTCAGCTTCTTCTGGTGAACAATGGGCTAAGTGATCAACCATCGCCCTCCCCTTCACAGATTTTCAGGTCACATATTTTATATCAAATTCTAACAAAAGCAAAACCCATTAAGTATTAGGATTAGTGCCCTTAAATCCTATTGTATGATATTATGTATGACATGATGTATGACTTAATATTGTGATTGATAAATTTGTTTTATTATAATCTAAAATAATGGTAACATGAATATGGAACAATATCATATAATCCATGAGATGCATAGTATGTAATTTATGTGAAAAGTCACAGAAGATATAAATCACGAGTTCTTTGTAAACTTAAAATTTGGTTCGTAGTCGGTGATGAAATTGGGCATTTCATCTGCGAAGACTATAACATATCGACTAAGATGATTTGTCTTGATCATGGAAGTGGAGACTTCTAGTTGATGTGTTGATATGTTTTAAGAGTTTAGACATATTGAACTGGACCGCTGTGAGATTTATTATTCTCCTAACGACTGTCAAATGAATAATAAATCTCACGACTTCTATTTACATAAACTCTTAATCCTGAGAGGATAATGGACCTGATCATGAAGTGTAGGTTGCTTTGATATATCAGGAGTGAGATCTATCCTAACGATCAAAATCTCAGTATGTTGGGCAGCCACAGTTAGTGTTGATGAAACATATATTCTCAAGGTGGAACTCATAGTCACTTAATGGAGATATAAAATATTCCCTTGAGATAAGTTTAATAGGTTCAGTTATTCAGAGAGTTAGGCCTAACCACTTTGGTAAGAAGTTACTAAAGTATATATTTATGAAATTGGATTTCATAAATATATGTTGAATAACTTTAAAGGATTAAACAGGTTACTCAAGGATAAGATGTAGTAATTTACAAAGTGGCAGTCTACATTCATGACTTTGTATTACTACGAATATTTTATAAAGGGGTTGCATGTATAATAAAGTCTTGGGATATAATTTATAAATAAGGCCTATAGTGCAATTATATTTATATAGTGGTATTAAATATAACTAATGGTAACTTTGGACTTGTCAAGAGTTGACAGAAAAGTCCAAGGCCCATTGGAGCTAGTGTCTTATTAGTCCCTTTTGGTCCCACTCCAAGCCACATACTAAAGCCCAGTTGGAAAGGCCCAAAAGGCTAGCCCAATTAGATAATTAGTTATAAGGAGAGAAACATACATAATTTTATGTATGAAATGAAAAAGTGAGGCATCATTGTGAAATGGTGTGTATGTGAGAGTGAGACACTCTAACATTCTCCCTTGAAAACTGATTGAGAGACCACACTTCTTGGGCGTTAGTGGAATTGGAGTGAAGATTAAAAGTGTTCCCGAGTACTTCAATCTTTGGTTTTGAATTTCACTGTTCCAAGGTATGCTCTCTTGTTCTTATATTCTGAAATGTACATAGTACATGTTATGAATTGCGAATGAAGCAAATCCATTAATTTTCTGCTGTGTATGTATTGTATGTGATACAAACATCTATCTTTCCATCATTAAGTACTTCAAAGGATCCATTCTTGCAATCAACAAGACCTTGTAAGCAAGCATATAATGTCTGAGTTTGCGGGTTGCCCATACAAATGCTACGCATGTCTTCTCAAGTGGTCAATATTTTTCTTCATAAGGCAACATCTTCTTGCTGATGTAGTAGATTGTATTCTCCTTCCTAAACTCTTCTAGGTATTGAGCAAGCAAAGCCCCCATTGCTGTATCTGTAGCTGTGAGGTACAACAATAATGACTTTTCAGGTATCAATGGGATGAGTATTAGTGGTTTCTTCATATAATTCTTCGTTTTCTCAAAGTCTTCTAGGCATTGTTAATTCCACACTGTAGGAAATTCTTTCTTGAGCAATTGGAAAATTGGTTCACATGTCATTGTGAGCTGAGCTATGAACCTGTTGATGTACTCTATCCTCCCCAGAAATCCTCGGATCTCCTTCTCAGTTCTTGGAGGTTTCATCTCTACAGTTGCCTTGATTTTCTCAGAATCTACTTCAATTCATCTTTGACTTACCATAAACCCGAATAGCTTGCCGGATGTGACTCCGAATGTGCATTTTTTGGATATAACCGTAACTTATAGAACTGGATTCCTTCAAAGAACTTCCGCAAAGCTGGCATATGTCCTTCTCGGTCCTTGGACTTGACTATCATATCATTAACATAGACCTCTACTTCTTTATGAATCAAGTCATGCAACAAAGTGGTAGCTACACGTTGGTAAGTAGCACCAGCATTCTTGAGGCCAAATGGCATGACTTTTTAGCAATAAGCCCCCTATGGAGTAATAAAGGAGGTTTTCTCCATATCTTCTAGAGCCATCATAATTTGATTGTACTCTGAAAATCCATCCACAAACGATAGCAAGGTATGCCCCACCGTATTGTCAACTAGGATGTCAATGTGAGGCAACGAAAAATCATCTTTTAGGCTGGCCTTATTCAAATCTCGGAAGTCTACACACATTCTGACCTTCCTATCCTTCTTTGGTACCGAAACTATTAGGATGTGTGCTCTTAAATCCTATTGTATGATGCTATGTATGACATTATGTATAACTTAATATTATGATAAATAAAGTTGTTTTATTATTCTCTAAAATAATGGTAACATAAATATTTGGACATTATCATATAGTCCATGAGATGCGTAGTATGTGATTTATGTGAAAAGTCACAGAAGATATAAATCATAGGTTCTTTGTAAACTCAGAATATTAGTTCGTAGTCGGTGATGAAATTTAGCATTTTATCTACGAACACTATAATATATCAACTATAAGATGATTTGTCTTGATTATGGAAGTGGAGACTTCCAGTTGGTATGGTAATATGTTTTAAGAGTTAAGATATATTGAACAGGACTGCTGTGAGATTTATTATTCTCCTAACGACTGTCACATGAATACTAAATTTCATGACTTCTATTTGCATGAACTCTTAATCCTGAGAGAATAATGGACCTGATCATGAGGTGTAGGTTGCTTTGATATATCAGGAGTGAGATCTAAAGTCACGATCAAAACTTTAATATGTTGGGCAGCCACATTTAGTGTTGATGAAACATATATTTGCAAGATGGAATTCATAGTCTCTTAATCGAGATATAAAATATTCCCTGGAGATAAGTTTAATGGGTTCAGTTATTCATAGAGTTAGGCCTAACCACTTTCGTAAGAGGTTACTAAAGTATATATTTATGAAATTGAATTTCATAAATATATAATGAATAACTTTAAAGGATTCAACCGGGTACTCAAGGATAAGATGTAGTTTTCATCAAAGTGGCAGTCTACATTCATGACTTTGTATTACTATGAATATTTTATGAAAGGGTTTCATGTATAATAAAGTCTTGGGATATAATTTATTAATGAGGCCTAGAGTCCAATTATATTTATATAGTGGTATTAAATATAATTAATGGTAACTTTGGACTTGTCAAGAGTTGACAGAAAAGCCCAAGGCCCACTGGAGTGTTAGTATTAGTGCCCTAAAATCCTATTGTATGATGCTATGTATGATATTATGTATGACATTATGTATGACATGATGTATGAGTTAATATTGTGATTAATAAAGTTGTTTTATTTTTATCTAAAATAATGGTAACATGAATATGAGATATTGTCATATAGTCCATGAGATGCATAGTATGTGATTTATGTAAAAAGTCACAGAAGATATAAATCACAAGTTTTTTAGAAACTCAGAATTGTAGTTCGTAGTCAGTGATGAAATTGGGCATTTCATCTGCGAAGACTATAACATATCAACTAAGACGATTTGTCTTAGTCATGGAAGTGTATGTAGGAATAATCATGGTTTGTATCTCATACAATACATACGCATCGGAAAATTAACGGATCTACTTCATTCGCAATTCATAACATGTACTATGTAAATTTCAGAAAATAAGAACAAAATAGCATACCTTGGAGCAATGAAATTCAAAACCAAAGATTGAAGTACTCGAGAAAACTTTTAATCTTCACTCCAATTCCACTAACGCCCAAGAAGCGTGGTCTCTCAATTAGTTTTCAAGGGAGAATGTTAGAGCGTCTCACTCTCACATACACACCATTTCACAATGATATCTCTCTTTTTCATACATAAAATTATGTATGTTTTTCTCCATATAACTAATTATCTAATTAGGCTAGCCTTTTGGGCCTTTCCAATTGGGCTTTAGTATGTGGCTTAAAGTGGGACCAAAAGGGACCAATAAGACACTAGGGATAATGTGAATGTATTAGATACACCACAAGACATTACTCATAAGATGGCTAGTACATAGGTGCCTCGTCATAGTGGGAGAATTGTTCGGCCTCCTATAAGATTTATAGGTTTGGGAGAAACTTATGAAGCTATCTCAGAAGAGGCTGAATCGGATCCTTACACTTATAAGGAAGCAATGAATGATATAGATGCACATCATTAGGTCCAAGCTATGAAATCTGAATTGGATTCTATGTATTCCAATCAAGTTTACGATCTTGTAGAGGCGCCTAACAGCATTAAACCTGTTGGTTGCAAATGGGTTTACAAGAGAAAGAGAGGGATAAATGGAAAGGTTGAAACCTTTAAAGCATGGCTAGTGACGAAAGGGTATACACAAAAAGAAGGTATTGATTATGAAGAAACCTTTTCACCAGTAGAATGCTTAAATCTATCAAAATTCTCTTATCCATTACTGCTCATTATGATTATGAGATTTGGCAAATGGTTGTCAAGACTGCATTTCTTAATGGCAATCTTGATGAGGAAATCTATATGATGCATCTGGAAGGTTTCATAGGAAAGAACCAAGAGCATCTGGTATGCAAGTTGAAAAGGTCCATTTATGGACTTAAGCATCTAGGTCATGGAACATCAAATTTGATCAAGCAATCAAGTCATTTGGTTTTGAACAAAATCTTGATGAACCATGTGTGTACAAAAGACATCGAGATAAAGCAGTAATATTCCTAGTGCTTTATGTTGATGATATTCTACTCATTGGGAATGATGTAGGGGTAATGTCAACGGTAAAAGTTTGGTTGTCAAGCCAATTTGATATGAAGGACTTGGGTGAGGCTAACTTTATTCTAGGGATCAAGTTTCGGCGAGATCGCAAGAATAAGATGTTAGGCTTATCACAAGCTGGATATATAAATAAGGTTCTAGAACGGTTTAGCATGCAAAACTCCAAGAAAGGATTGCTTCCTTTTAGACATAGAGTTCCTCTTTCTAATAACCAATGACCTAAGACTCAAGAGGAAGAAAACATGATGAGACAAGTTCCTTATACTTCTGCAGTAGGAAGTCTCATGTATAACATGATGGAAATATGCATGTACGCAGCGGAAAATAAATAAATCTACTTTATTCGTAATTGATAACATGCACTATGTAAATTTCAGAATATAGAATCAAGAGAGTGTAATTTGGTGTAGTGAATTTCAAAACCAAAGATCATAAGTTCTTGAGAACACTTTTAATCTTCACTCCAATTCCACAAACGCCCATAATATGTGGTCTCTTAATTAGTTTTTGTTCAAGAGAGACTGAGAGAGTGTCCAACACTCACATACACACCATTTCACAATGATGTCTCTCTTTTTCATCCATTAAAATTTTGTACGTTTCTCTCCTTATAACTGATTATCTAATTGGGCTAGCCTTTTGGGCCTTTCCAATTAGGCTTTACTATGTAGCTTGGAGTGGGACCAAAAGGGACCAACAATACACTAGCACCAATGGGCCTTGAGCTTTTCTGTCAACTCTTGACAAGTCCAAAGTTACCATTAGTTATATTTAATACCACTATATAAATATAATTGCACTATAGGCCTTATTTATAAATTATATCCCAAGACTTTATTATACATGCAACCCCTTCATAAAATATTCGTAGTAATACAAAGTCATGAATGTAGACTGCCATTTTGTAAATTACTACAACTTATCCTTGAGTAACCTGTTTAATCCTTTAAAGTTATTCAACATATATTTATGAAATCCAATTTCATAAATATATACTTTAGTAACTTCTTACCAAAGTGGTTAGGCCTAACTCTCTAAATAACTGAACCCATTAAACTTATCTCAAGGGAATATTTTATATCTCCATTAAGTGACTATGAGTTCCACCTTGAGAATATATGTTTCATCAACACTAAATGTAGCTGCCCAACATACTGAGGTTTTGACCATTACTTTAGATCTCACTCCTGATATATCAAAGTACCCTACACTTCATGATCAGGTCCATTATCCTTTCAGGATTAAGAGTTCATGTAAATAGAAGTCGTGCGATTTATTATTCATTTGACAGTCGTTAAGAGAATAAGAAATTTCACAGTGGTCCAGTTCAATATGTCTTAACTTTTAAACATATCAACTAGAAGTCTACACTTCCATGATCAAGACAAATCATCTTAGTAGATATGTTATAGTCTTCGCAGATAAAATGCCCAATTTCATCGCTGACTATGAACTATAATTCTGAGTTTATAAAGAACTTGTGATTTATATCTTCTATGACTTTTCACATAAATCACATACTATGCATCTCATGAACTATATGATAATGTCACATATTCATGTTACCATTATTTTAGATAATAATAAAACAACTTTATCAATCATAATATTAAGTCATACATCATGTCATACATAATGACATACATAATATCATACAAAACTAGATTTTCCAATAGGAACCACATTAGCTAACCATTCTGGATAGTTGACCACTCTTTGGATTCTTGCATTATACTATTTCTCAACTTCTTCTTTGATCTTGAAAGTCTACTCTGGCTTCATTCTTCTCAATTTCTGCTTGATTGGCTTCATGGTCAAATCTGTTGGAATGCAATGTTGTACTATATCTATACCAATTCAAGGCTTGTCCTCGTATGACCCCCGGTGAAGCCTAGATTAAGCCGATGAGTAGCTAAATGAAGATCAATTCTCGCAAAGACCTCTTTGAACTCTGTCAATAGTGCCACTAATGCATCTCTCTCTGAAGTGGTTAAGGTATTGCCCACTTGTATCATTTTAGGTTCATCATCAGTTCCCAGGTTAATGGATTGGGTTTTGTCCATTACGGGTTCTAGGTTTCCTTGTTTTAATTCCTTATTATTAAGAATTTCTTTGCCAATTTCATAAATAAATATTTTCAAATCCAATAAATAAGCAGAGTTAGAAATCATATTATAAGGAAAAGAGTTCTCAACAAACTCAATAGACTTAATTAAATTAGACACAACTGGAATACTATCACAAACAGATTTAACAGGAATAGAAAATACTAGTAGAAATAGACTCTATAGGGACAGAAACAATGTTCTTGGCAGGGGTAACTGGCTCGACGGTCTTGATCTTCTTGGAAAGAGTGATTGACTTGACGGTCTTGATCTTCTTCACGGGTCCTCCATAGGGTGGGTGGCTCCCTCCCATGCCCAGTTCTTCAAGTCAGTCATGGCTTCAACAATGGTAGGTGGCTCTCAGTGAATTCCTTCTTTGCTTAATATCAGTACATGGGATCTTCATCCATATAATCTGTGGCTTCACCATCAATCTCCATATCTGTAGGCTTGTCAGTCACGAAAGCATCCATGTGCTCTATGTTGTCCATCCACTCATCAAACAAATCATGCCTCCCTTCATTGCCCAAGTAGGTGTGTTGCAGGAGATGTTGTGACTCGCCCCCTTCCATCCTTTCATTGTTACATTCAGCCTTCTCAAGTGTCAGGATTCTGAGACTGTGGACCATCAGTTTTAGGTCTAGAATGGCCAACCTAGCATTTATATCATCCTTTCCTTTGGTATGAGGGGTTAGTGAGATAGGTTCTGAATCGTAATATGACCCCAACTTTGGAATCTCTCTACCATACTTGTCATATCGAGGACCTGACCTTGAGCTAACATTAGTGATACAACTCCAATCGGAGGGACGCCCATAGGGGTAATCATCATAGTCCACCTCATTGGGTTGTCCAACCTCCTTTCTTAGATTTATCAACCTGTATTGGTCACTATCAATGTCACTCCACCTATTATCTTCAGCATCATCTTCAATATCTTCATCAAAGTATTCTACATCATCATCATATTCTTCATAGTAAAGATCTGCATCTTCATCTTCTCTATCACTAGCAGGTTCACCCTAGTCATCGCCACTATACTAGTTATCTATGCTAATGTTGCTACCGTCAACATCATGTCCATCGTCACTGCTGCCGCTATCACCATTACTATTATTCTCAGCATCACTTCCTACATCATTATCACTAGGGGCTATCTCCCTTTCTTCATCTTCATCTTCATCATTGGCTCTTCTTGCTTCATACAGGCTTTTCAAGGCATATTGGCAGGGCTCCAAGTATTCTTCTTCCTCTATATTGCACATGGCATCTCCAAGGAATGTAGTCATGTCATTAAGGTCCATATAATCAGCCCAATCAATAGGAACCCAGGGTGTCTCTTCTTTCTTCAGTTCTGGAAGCTTGTTGTTGCAATCAAGTAGTAGTTGGAACCCAGGCATCATAGTTCTGGTCTCAGGGTCAATCTTGGTTTAGGAAATCCCTAATAGCGTTTACTATCTCCAGCTTTGACAAACTTCCCATTCAATGTGGGTGTATAGGGCTTTAGGGGTTTCGGAGGGCAACAAAGTCCCTTTTCTTTTACTTTGGCATGGGCCAATCTTCTCACTTCCATTTCTAGCAAATTATCATCAGTGGGCTTATAGCCCAACCCAAAAGTTGGTGTGGTAGTGGGAATCATCGAGTCTTGAATAGTAGGCCTCTTCATAATTCTCCCAAAGCTCATACCTAGAAGGTAATTCATTTTCCTCATTATCGCTACCACATTGTTGTTGTTGTAGGGCGCAAAGTCCATCGGGATCTTCTCCACTTCTTCTTCTCTTCTTTCAAAACCAGGCCTCTCAATCTCAAAGCTATCCAAGGTCAATGACTTTTTCTCAAAATCAATTCCGAAAATAGGCTTAGGCACTGTCAAAGTATCACTATATATGGTCACAATAGCTCCTTCATGTGGAAATCACACCTTTTGGTATAGAGAGGAAGGTACGGCCTCTATGTCATGGATTCATGGTCATCCAAGGAGCATACTGAAGCATGAGGATATGTTAAGGACTTGAAACTCCACCTTCTTGACCATCGGTCCTATAGTGAGCTCTAATGTTATGGTTCCTAAGACCTCCCTTCTACTGTTGTTGCATACCCTCACATGCTGATCAGTACGCATAAAGTCTTCAATGCTTAGACCTAAGCACGAAGTCTTCAATGCTTAAGGCACTTCCATCATCTATTAAACCATCTATATCCTCTTCCCCTTGGCATCTACAGTGATATGTAACGGGTCGTTGTGGTGCTTCCCCTTCTTGGTCAGATCCTTGCCGGAATAGGAAATGGTGAGTTCCCTATTTATGGACCTAATCATAGTGGGATGCTGTGGTTGTAGGGACTTGGATTTTGTTAAGAAGGTCTACTAGGTTTTGACGGTGTTTGTATGAGGCCACGAGTAAACCCCATAAGGATATGTTGGCTTGTGTCCTCTTTATTTGCTTGAGGACCTCATCTTCTTCAGTGGGTGTTAGTTGGGTAGATTTGTTCAAGGCTTTTATTGGGTTGTCTGTCTCCAAATGTGGGGGTTTGAAGTGTCTCCCCCCCTTGTGATGTGGTCAATTTTTTTTGGGTCATTAGAATTGGTATCTTGGGGTTTGAAGTGTCTCCCCCCATTTGTGGATGTTTGGTTACTGAATTAGGGTTTGAAGTGTCTCTCTCCATTTGTGGGTGTTTGGCTATTTACTTAGGGTTTGAAGTGTCTCTCCCTATTTGCGGGTGTTTGGTTATTTGATTGGGGTTTGAAGTGTCTCCCCTTATTTGTAGGTGTTTGGTCATTTGATTGGGGTTTGAAGTGTCTCCCCTCATTTGTAGGTGCTGGGTAATTTTTGATTTTTGGTACTTCCTCACTCCATATGTCATATCTTGTGGTGGTGGTGGATGTCCTATCCATCACTCCATATGATCACTGTGAAGAAAAGATATTGGTGGAAATGTGCATGGGCAACATGATTATGGAATACAGAGCTATTCTTGAGAACTTGGAAATATCCTAGTTTAGACAGCTATTACAAAAAGCTAGGAAGACTGGCCAATCAGTAAGGCTAAGCCATGACAAACCCAAAGAACGAAGATCCACTCCGCAGGCTATGGCGGTATGTACTTGGCGAAAAGAAAACTAAATCGGATGGGAGGGAGTACGAGGCCCCCCTACCACTACCATGTATACCAAAGGCGATAGGTGTGATCCTAGATAAATGGATTGCAGACGGGGTCTTCAAGCTTAACCAAGTTTCTACATAACCTAATAAAGAAGAGCAGAGGGACCCACATTTCAGTTGTGTGCACAATTATGTGCAACACCCTAGCACGGAATGTTGGGCGCTCCATAGACTAATGCACCTCAAAATCAAAGAAGGAACTCTCTAGTTGTCCTAGCTAGAAGTTCAAAGAAAGCCACTCCCAAGCCTAAGGGAAAGGGGGTAGTAACAGTCGTTATTTGCAAGAATCTAGGAGAAGACGAAAAGGAAAGGCCAGCCCTGCCTGCTGCAGCCATTACCACCTTGCAGAAAAGTTCTAGATTTAAGTACCTATTTGATCTATTGGAACTCACCTTCAACGAGCGGAGAATTGTCACAGAGGCTTTAGTGAGTATTGCCTCAGGGGCAAGAGTAGAATGCTTATCGGCAAAAACCAAAGCTAACAAAGCCTTTTTACTAGACACCAATGAGATCACTTTTAGTGATGAAGACATGGAAGTAGGGTATTCAGACCATAGGAGACCACTCTACTTGGAGTCCTCCATAAACCAAATCTCCATTAAAAGGGTCCTAGTCGATACAGGCACTTTAGTGAATCTCATTTTGCTTAGCATGTTACAAGCAGCAAGAATTTTAGAGGGGAAAATACAGGGATGCCCAATGGAAGTAACAAGATTTAGGGGACGAGGTGAGTACACCACATGCCACATTCAACTGTGGCTGAAAGAAGGGCTAATAGCATCCTTGGCTCGCTTCGTTATAGTGAAAACAAAAGTTTCATATCACATATTGTTAGGTGGACCGTGGTTGCACAAACACCGACTAGTCCCGTCTACCTTTCATTAATGCATGAAAGGAAGGTTGAATGGTAGGATGATACAGATATTGGGAAACCTGTCACCCTTTGAGCAAGCAGAAGCACATTTAGTAGAAACCATGTTCTACGATGAATGGGCACCATCTGGTGAAAGTTTGGTGTCCAAACCACAAGGCACCTTTGTCCCCAGGTGGGAGGATATTCAGGATGACCCAAAACCTGACTTGAGGGAGCTACTAATGTAGAGAAAGAAGAGGAAATAAGCGCCCACCTTAAAGTCAAGTGGCATACCATGATGCGTCAGGGTTCAAACATTTGATGGTAGGATAATCTACAAGTTAAGAAGGTGTGCGAGGCCCATTTACAGTACATAAAAGGGTCCCAAACAAGGGTCCCAGCATAAAAGTTAAATGTGCTGTGTGGCGCAAGAAAATTCAGAAGAAGAAATCGACACAGAAAGTGAAAAGGAGGTTACAGTAGAAAGGAACACACAGGTTACAGCAAAGGAGAAGTTGGAAGAAGTTGACTTGGGTATGGACCCACAAAAGCCAAGATCCATTTCAGTAAATTCGAAGTTGTCAGAGGATGAAAAGACAGTGTTGATCCTGTTGTTGAAAGAGTTCAAAGATGTTTTCACATGGGACTACAGCAAGATGCTTGGGCTAGACCTAGGATTGGTAGTGCACACGCTTAAAGTAGATCCTAAGGCTATGCTAGTGGCTCAGCCTGCTAGAGTGTTCCACAGTGAAATAGAAGAACAGATAGTGAAGGAAATGCAAAATTTGTTGGTAGCTGGTTTCATCAAACCCATCCAGCACCCGTGATGGCTATCCAATATTATGCCAGTTAAGAAGAAAAATTGGTAGCTAAGATGTTATGTGGACTTCAAAAACCTCAATCAAGTCTACCCAAAGGATGAATTCCCGCTACCCAACATGGACCTACTAATAGACCTTGCAGTAGGAAACACCATGGAATGTGATTTATAAATGAACTAATAGGACATTATCATAGTCTATGAGATGCATTGTATGTGATTTAGTCACAAGAGATGTAAGTCACATGTTCCTTGTAAACTCAAAATGTAGTTCGTAGTCGGTGATGAAATTTGGTGTTTTATCTGCGAAGACTATAACACATCAACTAAGATAATTTGTCTTGATCATGGAAGTGGAGACTTCTAGTTGATGTGTTGATGTATCTTAATAGTTAAGATATATTGAACTGGACCATTGTGAGATTAATTATTCAATCAACAACTGTCACTTGAATAATTAATCTCATGACTTCTAATTTCATAAACTCTCAATCTTGAGAGGGTAGTGAACCCAATCATGAAATGTAGGTTACTTTGATATATCAGAAGAGAGATCTAATATTTACTGTCAAAACCTCAGTATGTTAGGTAACCACACGTAGTGTTGAGGGAACACATATTCTCAAGATGGAATCCATAATCTCTTTTTATAGAGACACGAAATGTCCCTTTGAGATAAGCTTAATGGGAACTAGTTATTCAAGGCACCCACATTAGTAAGGAGTTACTAAAGCTTATATTTATTGAAATTGGACTTCAATAAATATGAATAACTAAAATATTAAATCAGGTACTCAAGAATAAAATAGTTGTTTACAAAGTGACAGTTTATTATGACTTTGTTGACTATGGATATTTCATGGAGGGGTCAAAACATTAGAGTCTTGGGATATAATTTATTAATAAGGCCTAGAGTACAATTATATTTATATAGTAGTATTAAATATAATTAATGGTAACTTTGGACATGTCAAAAGTTGACAGAAAAGCTCAAGGCCCATTGGAGCTAGAGTCTTATTTGTTCCCTTTGGTCCCATCTCAAGCCACAAACTAAAGCACAATTGGGTAGGCCCAAAAGGCTAACCCAATTAGATAATCAGATTTTATTTAATAAAAGTTATTAAATAAAGTAACTACCAAAGTAGTTAGAATGTACGTATGATGAAAAGAAAGAAAACTGTTTTTCTCTACAAGGAGAAGAAGAAGGAATTTTCTTTAAAAATGAACGTACATAAAGACTGATTGAGAGACCACACTTCTTGGGCACCATGTAGAATTGAGATGAAGATTAAATGTATTCTCAAGTCTTGGTTTTGAATTTTACTGCATCAAGGTACGCTTTCTTTTCTTTGTTCTAGAATTTAAGGTTACATGTTATCTCTCATGAATGAAGTAGATCCGTGATTGTTGCTTCCGTTGTGTGTTTTGTATGTGATACAAAACTAGATTTTCCAACAAAATAGACATGGACTCAGCCAAGGCTATAGCCATAGCAACCATAAAGCCACCGGCCATAGTAAAGGAATTGAAGAGTTTTCTGGGAAAGGTCTCTTACATCTAGAGGTTTATCTCGGGTTTTGCACCGATCACTTCAGCCTTCACCAAATTACTCAAGAAGGGATAAAGCTTCAAGTGGGGAGAGGTGAAGCAAACATCCTTTCAAAGGCTACAGCAGATCATGACAAACCTCCCTATGTGCAAGCCCCAATTCGCAAAAAAACACTGTTACTCTATTTGGCCTCAAGCCCAACAGCCATAGGTGCCTTGATAGCCCAAGAAGATGGAGGTGGTATCGACTAGTCAGTCTATTATATAAGTCACACTCTAAGGAATTCAAAGACCCGCTACCCCTAAGCAGAAAGGGCATGCTTAGCAATAGTATATGCATCACAAAGATTGCACCATTACTTCTTGGCCTACGAGATACACTTGATGACAAAGTCTCAAACAATTAAAGCCCTTCTTTGACAACCAATTCTCCCTAGAAGGATATCTTAGTGGTTGTTATAATTATCACAATATCACTTGAAGGCAGGAACACCCAAAGCAGTTAAGTGTCAGGCGATAGCAGACTTGCTAGCACAATTCCTGGTAAAAGAGGAATTCCTGCTGGAGGATGAGGTTCTAGGGGAAGTGGCCACTGCAGAAGTAATCGAAGAGTGATGGGTCATGAAATTCGACGGCTCTTCTACAACAAGCTTTGGGAGCGCATTAGTGTGTAAGGATTAGTGCCCTTAAATCCTATTGTATGATGCTATGTATGATATTAAGTATGACATTGTGTATGAGTTAATATTGTGATTAATGAAGTTATTTTATTATAATCTAAAATAATGGTAACATGAATAAGGGACATTATCTTATAATCCATGAGATGCATAGTATGTGATTTATGTGAAAAGTCACATAAGAGATAAATCACAAGTTCTTTGTAAACTCAGAATGATAGTTCGTAGTCGGTGATGAAATTGGGCATTTCATCAGCGAAAATAATAACATATCAACTAAGATGATTTGTCTTGATCATGGAAGTGGAGACTTCTAGTTGATGTATTGATATGTTTTAAGAGTTAAGACATATTGAACTGGATCGTTGTGAGATTTGTTATTCTCCTAACGACTGTCAAATGAATAATAAATCTCACGACTTCTATTTACATGAACTCTTAATTTTGAGATGATAATCGGTCTGATCATCAAATGTAGGTTGTTTTGATATATTAGGAGTGAAATCTAATGTAACGGTCAAAATCTCAGTATGTTGGGCAGCCACATTTAGTGTTGATGGAATATATATTCTCAAGATGGAATTCATAGTCTCTTAATCGAGATATAAAATATTTCATTGAGATAAGTTTAATGGATTCAATTATTCAGAGAGTTAGGCCTAACCACTTTGGTAAGAAGTTACTAAAGTATATATTTATGAAATTGGATTTCATAAATTTATAATGAATAACTTTAAAGGATTAAACCAGGTACTGAAGGATAAGATGTAGTAATTTACAAAGTGGCAGTCTACATTCATGACTTTGTATTACTACGAATATTTTATGAAGGAGTTTCATGTATAATAAAGTCTTGGGATATAATTTATAAATAAGGCTTAGATTGCAATTATATTTATATAGTGGTATTAAATATAATTAATGGTAACTTTGGACTTGTCAAGAGTTGACAGAAAAGCCCAAGGCCTATTGGAGCTAGTGTCTTATTGGTCCCTTTTGGTCCCACTCCAAGCCACACACTTAAACCCAATTGGAAAGGCCCGAAAGGCTAGCCCAATTAGATAATCAGTTATAAGGGAAAAACATATGTAATTTTTATGTATGAAAAAGAGAGATCATTGTGAAATGGTGCGTATGTGAGAGTGAGACACTCTATCTTTCTCCCTTTGAAACTGATTGAGAGACCACACTTTTTGGGCGTAAAGTGGAATTGGAGTGAAGATTAAAAGTATTCCCGAGTACTTCTGATTATTGTTTTGAATTTCACAACACCAAGGTACGCTCTCTTCTTCTTGAATTCTGAAATTTGCATAGTACATGTTAACAATCGCGAATGAAGTAGATTCGTTATTTTTCTGCTGCGTATGTTTTGTATGTGATACAAACATGTAATTTTCCATTAAATGATATCAGAGTTGTCTTCAATTCGAATATGTATAACATGTTTTGTGAGTTTTGGAATTAGAGATAATAGTTTCATGCTGTTGGAAGATTATATATGTATTTAATTTTCTGCACGGTTGTTGAAACTATGATTTGATAAAAACTGATATTGATGTTATGATGTTGTTTAAATTTGAATTTAAGTATGTTAAATTGATCTTTAAGGCTATAGCATCAATGGAATTTAGTTTTGATATCAAATCTCATCTATTATGTTCATATGGTGGTTGTTTGTTCATGGAAAACTGTTGAAAGCTGTTCAGATGTTCCCTTTAGAAAACTGAAAAACACAGGTTTTTCGCGGGTAAGCTTTACTCGCGAAATAGTTGCGAGTAAGCTTTACTCTCGAAATAGTCGCAAAAGCTTCTGTCTAAATTTTGTGTTTTCACAAAATATTTCGCAGGTAAGCTTTACTCATGAAACAATCACGTGACAGTCGCGAAAGCCTCTGTTTGAATTTTATGTTTTCACTTTTTTGCCTTAATTCATTTTCGCGGGAAGAGTTTAGTCGCGAGATACTAGCAAAAATGTCACTAAAGGGAATTTTGAACTTTTTTTAAGTGTTTTCAAATGTATAAAATGCAAGCTGTGTGTGATTAGATCACACATGTTTACAAATTAAAAACCTTTAATTTAAAACATCTAGTGGAAGACACATACAAGGGTTGCATCTCACGGCCTCCATTGTTGGTTCATAGTAGTGTGAAATATATACTTTGCCTTTGCCTCGAGCTTAGCATTCCATGCGGAGAGTATTTATTTCATGGTCCTACAAGATTGAATTTCCTGGTTTATAGTGGTTTGATCAAACACCTTGTCTTAGCTTCGAGCTTTGCATTCCATGCGGAGGATTTTTGTATCATGGTATTACAAAATAAACCTATTAAAGGGATGAAATGTGGCTACACATGATTCTAGACAATGGTATACACTAGACTAAGTATTATATTATCTTCTATGCTGAGTTCTTACTATTATTACTTAGAAGCTAAATTTAAAACGACATATTATTAGTGTTAGATAATAGTTATCACGATAGCACTAATAATGAGAATAGTTCTCAATCAATCATAGTATTTAATGTTCACTCTATGCTGAGGGATATTGAATATGGGATTGCATATATTATATTGTGGTTTTATTAAGGTTCCATACTATATGTTTATATGCTGAATTGATAATATCTAGTTTACTTATTATATTCATGTTTATTATTTTCAGATTTGAACATGGCATCATTTAGCCCACTTGTTACTATTCTTAATCAAAACAAACTGACTGGATCCAACTATGTTGATTGGAAAAGAAATTTGGACATTGTTCTTATAGCCGAAGAGCACAAATATGTGCTTACTCAACCATGTCCTAGCTTTCCTTCATTAGATGCTCCTCTTAAGGAAAAACAGTGATCATGGTAGAAATCTGATGAGATGGCCAAGTGCTACATCCTAGCATCTATCTCAAATGCTATACAGCATCAAATCCAGGATGTAGAACTAGCTTCAGACATTATGCTAAGTCTAAAGGAGATGTTTTGTGAGCAAGGCCGTTCTACAAGGCAAGAAACCATGAAGCAAATTTACAATATCAAAATGGCTGAAGGTAGTTCAATGAGGGAGCATTTTCTTACAATGATCTCTAATCTGAATACATTGGAGGTTTTTGGTGCTAATATTGATGGGGAATCCCAAGTGGATATGATACTCCAGTCATTACCAAAATCATTCAAGGAATTCAGACTCAATTATAATATGAACAAAAAGATTTATTCATCGTCTGAATTAATGAATGAATTGGTAGTGGTGGAAGGAATCCTTGGTACTTCTAGTGTTGATGCCAATATGGCTAAAGCTTCTACTTCTCAAACTAAGTCGAAAGGCAAGGGAAAGAAGAAGAACTTCACCAATCAAGAGGGTAAACAAATTGCCTTAGGGGTTGCCAACAAAGAAAAGAAAGCCAAAGGAAAAATGTTTCCATTGTGGTGAGAAAGGACATTGGTAGAGGAATTGTCCAAAGTTCAAAGCTGCCAAGAATAAGGGTATGAAAGTTCCTTTCTTCTTGAAATACATTTGGTACAAAATCCCACGAATTCCTAGTGTGTGAATTTAGGATGTACAAATCATATCTGCAATTCTTTGTAGGGGTTTCAGGAGACCAGAAAGTTGAATGGAGGGGAATTGTTTCTTACTTTGGCTGATGGGAGCAGGATTCCAGTTGTAGCTATTGGAGTTGTTAATTTATGCTTTGAGTCTAGGATTTTAATATTGGAAGACTGTTTTTATGTACCTAATGTTTGTAGGAATTTAATTTCTGCAACTTATTTAGGTAAACATGGATATTGTTTTATCCTTAAAGACAATGTTGTAATAAAGAAGGGTAAAGTGTTTATCTGTTCTGGTAATATTGTGGATGGTCTTTATATTTTAACTCCTGATAACCATGAATTATATAATTCTAAATTAGATAATAATTCACATATGAAATCATTAAAGAGAAAGTTTCCTTCTAGTAGTGAAGCATATCTTTGGCACTTGCGTTTGGGTCATATTAATTCAAACAGAATTCAAAGACTTATCAAAGATGGACTCTTAGGGCCCATGGACTTTGATGGTTTTTCAGTTTGCGAATCTTGTTTGGAAGGTAAAATGACCAAACAATCTTGTAATGCAAAAGGTAGAAGAGCCCAAGATTTGCTAGAACTAGTACATTCAGATGTATGTGGTCCTATGTCAATCCAATCAAGAGGTGGATATGAGTATTTCATTACTTTCACTGATGATTACTCTAGATTTGGTTATGTGTACCTAATGAAACAAAAGTCCGAAGCTTTTAAAAAGTTCAAAGAGTTTAGGGCAAGTTGAGAATCAATTAGGTAAACGCATAAAGGCCATTTGATCTGATCGGATCGAGGTGGCAAATACCTTCTTGGGGATTTCAAGGATTACTTAACTGAAAATGGGATTATATCTCAGTTGACTGCACTTGGAACTCCACAAAAAAATGGTGTAGCAGAAAGAATGAATAGGACTCTTTTAGATATAGTTAGATCCATATTGAATTATTTGACTCTACCAATTTCCTTTTGGGGATATGCCTTAAGTACTGCAATGTATCTTCTGAATTTAGTACCTTCGAAGTCTGTTCCTAAAACACCTGTAGAGTTGTGGAATAGGCGTAAGCCTAGTATGAGACATCTCCATATTTAGGGTTGTCCAGCACATGTGTTAAAAGGAAAGTCTGACAAGTTACAGTCTAAAAAAAAAGTAGTATTTTTTGTAGGGTATCCAAAAGGAACTGTTGGAGGTTTATTTTATAGTCATAAGGATAATAAAGTGTTTGTTAGCACAAATGTCAAATTCATGGAAAATGACTATATGAATGATTATACTCCTAGAAGTAGAGTTGTATTGGCTGAAATGAATGAACCTGTAGTTGAACAACCAATGGATGAAACTAGGGATGATGTGGCTGTATTAGATACACCACAAGATATTACTCATGAGATGTCTAGTACTCAGATGCCTCGTCGTAGTGGGAGAATTGTTCGACCTCCTATAAGATTTATGGGTTTAAGAGAAACTTATGAAGCTATCTCAGAAGAGGCTGAATCGGATCCCTATACTTATGAGAAGGCAATGAATGATATAGATGCACATCATTAGGTCAAAGCTATAAAATCTGAATTAGATTCTATGTATTCCAATCAAGTTTGGGATCTTTTAGAGGCGTCTAATGGCATTAAATCTGTTGGTTGCAAATGGGTATACAACAGAAAGAGAGGGATAGATGGAAAAGTTGAAACCTTTAAAACAATACTAGTGGCGAAAGGGTATACACAAAAAGATGGTATTGATTATGAAGAAACCTTTTCACAAGTAGCAATGCTTAAATCTATCAAAATTCTCTTATCCATTGTTGCTCATTATGATTACAAGATTTGGCAAATGGATGTCAAGACTGCATTTCTTAATGGCAATCTTGAAGAAGAAATCTATTTGATGCAACCAGAAGGTTTCATAGCAAAGAACCAAGACCATATAGTATGCAAGTTGAAAAGGTGCATTTATGGACTTAAACAAGCATCTAGGTCATGGAACATCAGATTTGATCAAGAAATCAAGTCATTTGGTTTTAAACGAAATCTTGATGAACCATGTGTGTACAAAAGACATCGAGACAAAGTAGTAATATTCCTAGTGCTTTATGTTGATGATATTCTACTCATTGGAAATGATGTAGGGGTAATATCATCTGTAAAGGTTTGGTTGTCAAGCCAATTTGATATGAAGGACTTGGGTGAGGTTAACTTTATTCTAGGGATCAAGTTTTGGCGAGATCGCAAGAATAAGATATTAGGCTTATCATAAGCTAGATATATAGATAAGGTTCTAGAAGGGTTTAGCATGCAAAACTCCAAGAAATGATTGCTTCCTTTTATGTTGGGGTTTATGCCCTAAAATTGAATTTATTGGCATGTAATAAATAGTTAAATTGTTTAATTATATGAGATATAGGTTGCTTTGATATATCAGGAGTGAGATCTATTAGTCATGGTCAAAACCTCAGGATGTTGGACAGCCACATTTAGTGTTGATGGAACATATATTCTCAAGATGGAATTCATAGTCTCTTAACGGAGATACAAGATATTCTCTTGAGATAAGTTTAATGGGTTTGGTTATTTAGAGAGTTGGGCCCAACCACTTTAATAAGGAGTTACTAAAGTATATATTTATGGAATTCGATTTCATAAATATATAATGAATAACATAAAAGATTAAACCGGGTACTCAAGGATAAGATGTAGTAATTTACAAATTGACAGTCTACATTCATGACTTTGTATTACTACGAATATTTTATGAAGGGGTTGCATGTACAATAAAGTCTTGGGATATAAATTATAGATAAGTCCTAGAGTGCAACTATATTTATATAGTCATATTAAATATAGTTAATGGTAACTTTGGACTTGTCAAGAGTTGACTGAAAAGCCCAAGGCCCATTGGAGCTAGTGTCTTATTGATCCCTTTCGGTCCCACTCCAATCCACACACAAGAGCCCGATTGGAATGGCCCAAAAGGCTAGCCTAATTAGATAATCAGTTATATATAAGAAGAGAAACATACAGAATTTTGTGGTGAGTGGTGTGAGACATCATTCTAAAATGGTGAGTGTGTGAGTGTTGGACACTCTCCTATTCTCTCATTGGAAACTGATTAAGAGACCACACATCTTGGGCATTAAGTGGAATTGGAGTGAAGATTAAAAGTCTTCCCAAGTGTTTCTGATCTTCGGTTTTGAATTTCATCACTTCAAGGTACGCTTTCTTGTTCTCTAATTTTGAAACTTACCTAGTACATGTTATCAATTGCAAATGAAGTAGATCCGTTAATTTTTCGCTGCGCATGTTTTTCATGAGATACAAATTTGTATTTTCCATGCATTTTTCCAACAAATGGTATAAGAGCGGTCTTCAATTCGAATTGTATAACATGTTTTGTGAGTTTTTGGAATTAGAGATAATAGTTTCATGTTGTGAGAAAATTAATTTTCTGCATGGTTGTTGAAACTATGATTTGATGAAAACTGATTTTGATGTTATGATGTCTTTAAATTTTGAGTTTAAGTATGTTAAACTGATTTTTAAGGCTATTGCATCAATGATATCTAGTTTAGATATCAATCAGTGTCCATTATGTTCATACGATGGTTGTTTTGTTCATGAAAACGTTAAAAAACTGTCTTAGAAAAATTCTGGGAAATTCAAAATTCACGATGCTTAATCGATCGAGCATCTGTCGAGCATCGATTGAGCTGGCAGAATTTTTCTCGATCGATCGAGGATCTGTCGAGCATTGATCGAGCTTCGTGGAATTTTTTCTCGATCGATCAAGAATCTATCGAGGATCAATCGAGCGGCCAGTACTTTTCTCGATCGATCGAGGTACATTCTCGATCGATCGAGAATTGGGTATTCAGATTTTTTTTTCTAATTGTTTTCACATTTATAAAGAACAAAGATGTGTGTGATGAGATTACACATAGTTATAACTAAATGACCTAATGAAATCAAAGATATTAGTTAAATAGAACTCTTAGTCCTAAATAGTTTGGGACTTGTCTTTTAACAAACATTCTAATGAGATTGGAATTGTTGTATGTTTAAAAGTCCTTAATTTATTTTAATTAGAAGTTTTAATGAGATTAAAGTTTAATTAAAATGTATATAGTTTCTAATGAGATTAGAACTTTTCATTTAGGAAATTAAGGATAGAGTTCTATATAACTAATTTTTGATTCATTAGTGTTTAAGGAATCCTAAATCGTTTAGGACTTCCATTTTAGTTAGTGATTCTAATGAGATTGGAGTCTTAAACATGTGCAAGGTTATTAGTTGTGATGGGATCACAATTATTTAAGAAAAACCCAAATAATGAGTGGGAGTGCTGAAATAACCCTTTTGTTAAGTTTATTGTAATGTGAATAGATACGTTGTCTTGACTTTGAGTCTTGCATTCCAAGCGGAGGGTATTTACTTCACGGATTACAAGGTTAAACTTCTTTATGATTGCACGAATGTTCATTGCACTATTGTGACGTGACTTAATAACATCACATTTAATTTAAACAATTAAACACATTTGATGTGTAGGGTTAAAATTGTGATTAGATCACAATGTTTTTAGGACAATCCACTTGTTTTAAAATTTCTTGTGGGAGAGAGATACAAGGGTTGGATCTCACGGCCTCTATTGTTGGTTCATAGTAGTGTGAAATATATACTTTGTCTTTGCTTCGAGCTTAGCATTCCATGCCGAGAGTATTTATTTCATGGTACTACAGGATTGAATTTCTTGGTTTATAGTAGTTTGATCAAACACCTTGTCTTAGCCTCAAGCTTTGCATTCCATGCGGAGGGTGTTTTGTATCATGGCACTACATAATAAGCCTGTTAAGGGGATGAAATGTGGCTACACATGATTCTAGGCAATGGTGTACACTAGACTAAGTTTGATAGTATCCTCTATGCTGAGTTCTTGCTATTATTACTTAAAGGCCAAAGGAAAAGCGGCAAATTATTTTTGTTTGGTAAGAGTTACCATGATAGCATTAATAATGAGAGTAATTCTCGCCTGATCATAGTGGTTGGTATTCACCTTATGCTGAGGAATATTAATTGCGGGATTAGGTTGTCGTTGCACCTAGTATAGTATGTTTTTCGGGTTCCATATTATATGGTTATGGATGCAAAATATAATGTCCCTGTAATTATGTTCATTGTCACAAAATAAAATTGTCGTAAATTTTGTTCTCAAGCTACTATTTTAATTGAATCACATTAACTAAGAAATAATTTTGGACATGGTGCTTAAAGGAGCTAAAGTACATAAATTATGTTTCGATTCAGCATTATCATAATTTCCTATGCATGATGCATTGGTGGAAGATGGCTTATGATATGATCATAATCTCTATTGAAATGCTAATATGTTACATTGGCTTTTATCTCAAATGTACTACAGCATGAGATGCAAGAGTTAGTACTAGATTTAGACTTTATATTAAGTCTAAATGAGATGTTTTGGTATGAAATATCATGCTGCTAGACGATATTCAATATAAGTCATATTGAGTGCCAAGAAAAGCTTAAGGAGTTCGAATTCTATATCATTTTATGAAAACATTCTAATTTTAAAATGAATTGGAATTCTTGGATGTAGAGATTAAATGTTAATCTCATATGGATATGATCTTCAAGTCCTTGTTAGAATCATTTGATCAATTCAGATTGTTTTGAAAATGATTTTCCTTTATACTATCTAAATTGATGAGTGAGTTCTATGCAAAGGAAGACATCCTAAAAGCTAAGGCTAGGATCAATATGATTTAATTCAAATTCTTAACCTAGACTGAAAGGTTTGGGTGGTAGGAATAGGAATTATAATACCAAACAATTGGGCAACCAAGTTGCCCTAGTAGTTGCCAAAAGGAAATTAGACTCAAAAGCAAGACCAAAAGGAAAGTGTTTCCAGTTTTGGTAAATCTAAAGCATTGTCCATGATTATTTTCTAGGTGGAAATTTACATGTTTACTTTTTAAAGAGAAATTTTTCATCCTTTAGCAGTGTATGTTTTGGCACTTATGTCTAGATCTTATTAATCTAAATGATATTCAAGATTGGTGAAAGATGGGCTTTTAGAACAATTATTTTGTTATATTCTCAATCTATGAATTCTATTTAGAGGATAATATAATCTAGGGTTCCTTTTTTGTAAAGGAATGTAGTTTCAATGACTTCTTTAAGTGAGTGCATACATGAAGGAGGAATAAGACTCTTTTAGAAATAGTAAAGTACATGATTAGTATTTCCATTTGCTTATTTCTTTTGGAGATATATTGCTATTATTACTATACATTTTCTAAACCTGATTTCAAAAGTTTGTTCCTATGACATTAGTCAAATTGTGGATTGGGTGAAAACATAGTATATGATACTTCCACTTTTGGGGATGTCCAGCACTTGTGCTAGAAACGAAGTCTAACAAATTGAAATCAAAAGATAGAAAAATGTATGTTTATGTTAAGTATCCAAAAGGAAATGTAGAAGATTGTTTTGGTAGTCATAAAGAAGACAAGATGTTTGTAGAGTACAAATATAAAGTTTCTTGATGATGACTATGTGAATAATCTTAAAGCAAAACGTAGAATCGTTCTAGAACATAAATGTTAGAATTCGTTGTAAGACAACTATGAAATACATTTAGAAATGAGATGGCTGTATTAGATACACCACAAGGGATTATTCTAAATATATAGCTAGTACATAGGTACAATATTGTAGTGGGAGGATTGTTAATTATCAAATAAATTCATACTTTTGGGATAGACTTTTAAAGTAATTACACAAGGATATGAATTTTGATCCTCGGTCCTACGTAGAGGCAATAGATGATATGAATATGGATTATTGGATCAAAGTTATGTAAATAGAATTAGGTTCTATTTAAAGTCTAGAACTTGTAGAGGCACCTAGTGGCATTAAGCCTATTGTTCTCAAATAGGTCTGCAAGAAAAATGAGATTGATAGAATTGAAGGTGCAAACCTTCAAAGTCAAGACTAGTGGTGAAAAAATTTGTTCACCAATAGTCAAGTTTGACACTATCTAGATGCTCTTATCTATTATATTTCATTTGGATGAAATATGGTAATGGATGTCAAGAAAACTTCTTTTAGTAGCAATCTTCAGAAAGACATCTATATGATGTAACTAGACTTGAACATAGCAAAGAATCAGTAGTGTTTAGTTTGCAAGTTGCTTAAATTCCATTTATGGACTAAAGCAAGCATGTAAATCATAAAATATCATATTTGATCAAGAATTTAAATTGTTTGATTTTGATAAAGTATTACAAGGCTTTATGTGTGCAAATGCTATATAGAATAATAAATTTCTTAATGTATGTTGATGACATTCTAATCATTTAGAATGATGTAGAGTTGTTGTCATCAATGGAGTTTTTAGTTGTCTATTCCAGTTTGATATAAAGTACTTGGGAAAGACTGGTCACATCCAAAGAATTAAACTTTGTTAAAATTCAGAATTTAGGATGTTTGGACTATCTCAAACTGCTTAAATAGATTAGATTCTAGCCAAGTATAGCATGTAATACTTCAAGAAAGGATTCTTTCCTTTTAAGTTTGAAGTTCCTTTATATAGGATTATGGTCCTAAGACATATAAAAGGAAGAGCATATTAAGACGGTTCTTTATACTAATCGATAGGAAGTCTTTATGCTATGTTACATGCTAGGCTAAATATCTATTTTGCAGTAGGCATAGTAAGCAAATATCAATTGAATCAAAGATCACTTATTTTAGTGGGAGTAAAGCATATGCTCAAATATCTTAGAATGAGGGATTATATGCTTGTCCACAGAATTGAAGTTTTGATAGTTACTGGATGTACAAATACTAAATTGTAGTTTGATTGTGATTTATGAAGTTGGACTTCAAGATATGTGTTCATCCTTGGTGGTGAAGATACACATCATGAAGTTGGACTTCAAGATATGTGTTCATCCTAGGTGGTGAAGATACACATTATGAAGTTGAACTTCAAGATATGTGTTCACCCTAGATGATGAAGATACATATTAAGTGTAAATAGTATCTTCTCATTAGAGATATATGAATACATGAGAAGTAGTAGTACAAAAGATAATTTATGCAATAAATTTGGCTATAACTTGTTTCCAAGCCTTGCCTTGGAGTGATTATGAATTACTCTAAAGGGAAATAAGTGTCAGATATATGATAAATTGTCTTTGAGGGCAAGTGGGAGATTGTTGGGTTTATTGCCTTAAATCCAATATATTGGCATGTAATAAATAGTTAAATTGTTTAATTATATGATACTATTTATAAATGAACTAATGGGACATTATCTTAGTCCATGAGATGCATTGTATGTGATTTATGTGATTTAGTCACAGAAGATGTAAATCACAAGTTCCTTGTAAACTCAAAATTTAGTTCGTAGTCGGTGATGAAATTGGGCGTTTCATCTGTGAAGACTATAACATATCAACTAAGATGATTTGTCTTGATCATGGAAATGGAGATTTCTAATTGGTATGTTGATATGTTATAAGAGTTAAAACATATTGAACTGGACCGTTGTGAGATTTATTATTCTCATAATAACTGTCAAATGAATAATAAATCTCACGACTTCTATTTACATGAACTATTGATCCTGAGAGGATAATGGACCTGATCATGAAATGTAGGTTGCTTTGATATATCAGGAGTGAGATCTAATGTAACGGTCAAAATCTCAATATGTTGGGCAACCACATTTAGTGTTGATAGAACATATATTCTCAAGATGGAATTCATAGTCTCTTAATCGAGATATAAAATATTCCCTTGAGATAAGTTTAATGGGTTCAGTTATTCAAAGAGTTAAGCCTAACCAATTTGGTAAGAAGTTACTAAAGTATATATTTATGAAATTGGATTTCATAAATATATAATGAATAACTTTAAAGGATTAAACTGGGTACTCAAGGATAAGATGTAGTAATTTAAAAAGTAGCAGTCTGCATTCATGACTTTGTATTACTACCAATATTTTATGAAGGGGTTGAATGTATAATAAAGTCTTGGGATATAATTCATAAATAAGGCCTAGAGTGCAATTATATTTATATAGTGGTATTAAATATAATTGATGGTAACTTTGGACTTGTCAAGAATTGACAGAAAAGCCCAAGGCTCATTGGAGCTAGTGTCTTATTGATCACTTTTGGTCTCACTCCAAGCCACACACAAGAGCCCAATTGGAATGGCCCAAAAGGCCAGTCCAATTAGATAATCAGTTATATATAAGAAGAGAAACATACAGAATTTTGTGGTGAGTGGTGTGAGACATCATTCTGAAATGGTGAGTATGTGAGTGTTGGACACTCTCCTATTCTCTCCTTAGAAACTAATTGAGAGACCACACATCTTGGGCATTAAGTGGAATTGGAGTGAAGATTAATAGTCTTCCCAAGTGCTTCTGATCTTTAGTTTTGAATTTCACCACTTCAAGGTACGCTTTCTTGTTCTCTAATTCTGAAACTTACATAGTACATGTTATCAATTGCGAATGAAGTAGATCTGTTAATTTTTTCTGCTGCGCATTTTGTATGAGATACAAACATGTATTTTCCATGCATTTTTTTCAACATTTTAGACATGGAGTTCCTCTACCTGACGACCAATGGCCTAAGACTCAAGAGGAAGAAAATATGATGAGACAAGTTCCTTATGCTTCTGCAATGGGAAGTCTCATGTATGCCATGCTTTGCACTAGACCAGATATCAGTTATTTAGTTAGCATGGTCAGCTCATACCAATCAAATTCAGGACCAAAACATTGGCAAGTTGTAAAGCATATTCTCAAGTATCTTAGGAGAACGAGAGATTATATGCTTGTTTACAGGTATAAGGATTTGATTTCCATTGGCTATACAGATTTAGATTTTCAATCAGATCTTAATTTTAGAAAGTCCACTTCAAGTTGTGTGTTCACCTTGGGAGGTGGAGCCATAAGTCGGAGGAATGTTAAGCAATCTTGTATTGTGGACTCTACCATGGAAGCTGAATATGTTACTGCTTGTGTGGCGGCAAAGGAAGCTGTTTGGCTCAAGAAATTCCTTTTTGATCTTGGTGTTGTGAGAATGGAGCAAGTTCCCTTCACATTGTTTTGTGACAATAGTGGAGCAGTTGCACAATCCAAAGATCCAAGAAATCACAAGAAAGGAAAGCACATTCAAAGAAAGTACCACATCATTTGAGACATTGTTGCTCGTGGAGATGTAATAGTAGCAAAGATTGAAAGTGCAAAGAATCTAGCGGATCCCTTTACCAAAGCCTTGCCCCAAAGGACTTTCAAGTCACATTTGGAGGAGATGGAAGTTAGATTAGTGCACAATAGTCTTTAGGGCAAGTGGGAGATTTTTAGGATTAGTGCCCTTAAATCCTATTGTACGATGCTATGTATGTTATTATGTATGACGTTGTGTATGACTTAATATTGTGATTAATAAAGTTGTTTTATTATAATCTAAAATAGTGGTAACATGAATATGGGACATTATCTTATAGTTCATGAGATGCATAATATGTGATTTATGTGAAAAGTCACAAAAGATATAAATTACAAGTTCTTTGTAAACTCAGAATTATAGTTCGTAGTCGGTGATGAAATTGGACATTTCATCTGCGAAGACTATAACATATCAACTAAGATGATTTGTCTTGATTATGGAAGTGGAGACTACTAGTTGATGTGTTGATATGTTTTAAGAGTTAAGACATATTGAACTGGACCGCTATGAGATTTATTATTCTCCTAACGACTGTCAAATAAATAATAAATCTCATGACTTCTATTTACATGAACTCTTAATCCTGAGAGGATAATGGACCTGATCATGAAATGTAGATTGCTTTGATATATCAGGAGTGAGATCTAATGTAACGGTCAAAATCTCAGTATGTTGGGCAGCCACATTTAGTGTTGATGGAACATATATTCTCAACATGAAATTCATAGTCTCTTAATCGAGATATAAAATATTCCTTTGAGATAAGTTTAATGGGTTCAGTTATTCAAAGAGTTAAGCCTAACCACTTTGGTAAGAAGTTACTAAAGTATATATTTATGAAATTGGATTTCATAAATATAATATGAATAACTTTAAAGGATTAAACTGGGTACTCAAGGATAAGATGTAGTAATTTAAAAAGTGGCAGTTTACATTCATGACTTTGTATTACTACCAATATTTTATGAAGGAGTTGAATGTATAATAAAGTCTTGGGATATAATTCATAAATAAGGCCTAGAGTGCAATTATATTTATATAGTGGTATTAAATATAATTGATGGTAACTTTGGACTTGTCAAGAGTTGACAGAAAAGCCCAAGGCTCATTGGAGCTAGTTTCTTATTGGTCCCTTTTTGTCCCACTACAAGCCACACACTTAAGCCCAATTGGAAAGGCCCAAAAGGCTAGTCCAATTAGATAATCAGTTAGAAGGAAAAAAACATACAGAATTTTTATGTATGAAAAAGAGAGACATTATTGTGAAATGGTGTGTATGTGAGAGTGAGACACTCTATCATTCTTCCTTTGAAACTGATTGAGAGACCACACTTCTTGGGCGTAAAGTGGAATTGGAGTGAAGATTAAAAGTATTCTTGAGTACTTTTGATTCTTGTTTTGAATTTCACCACACCAAGGTACGCTCTCTTGTCCTTGAATTATGAAATTTGCAGAGTACATATTAATAATTGCAATGAAGTAGATATGTTATTTTTTCGCTGCGTATGTTTTGTATGTGATACAAACATGTAATTTTCCATCAGAGTGGTCCTCTATCGCAAAGGAGAAGAGACTGTGGCGCTCTCGTTCAAGTCGGAGTTTCCGTGTTCAAACAACATCGCAGAATACGAGCCCTATCTTACTGGGTTAGTCATAACCCTCAAGATAAGGATCAAACATTTGAAAGTGATAAGTGACTTCAATCTGGTGGTTTGTCAGGCTTATGAGAGTTTCTCTTTAAAAGAGCCAAGTTTGGCTCCGTACAGGACACTGGCCAAAAAAATGGAAGAAAGGTTTTCTTCATTTGAGATAGAGCACACTCAGAGAAGTGAGAATCGATACGCTAACGCGCTGCCCATGTTGGGTTCATGAATAGCCTTCGAAGGAAGTAGTACCAAGGTTGAAGTCAACAAGCAGAGGGAGTCTATTGTTGACATACTACAAGAAAGATTTCAGGAAAAACAATGGTGTGATGAGGACTGGAGAATTCCTATGAAGGTAGCCCTATTGAAAGGAGACCTAGCAAATTTGAAGACATTGAAGGACTACGTCCTGATAAAAGGGGAACTATATCGCAGGATGCTAGGAGGAATTTTGTCAAGATGTGTCGGATGCAAAGAGGTCCAAAAAAACTAAAGAAGGTGCATGGCAGAACCTACAAGTTATGTGTTGAGATCAGCCTTTACCACAGACTCCAAAGAGCGGTTTCTATTGGCCAAGTATGGGTAAGGACATAGACCTAATCTAAACCCAGTGTGGAGCCCATCATTTGGCTACAGATAGGGAAGAGAGTTACGTCGTGTTCATCTGTGAAGACTGGAGAAGCTCGTTCGTGCAATACCTAGCAAAAGGTGTCCTGACGCAAAGCACAGTGAAAGATATAAGCTCAAGAAGCTGGCAATGCGCTACTTTTTACATGAGGGAGTCCTTTTTAAAAAGGGATGTGATGGGGACTCATTATGATGTTTGGGTCCCAAAGAAGTTGGAGAAATGATAAGGGAGGTGCACACATGGGAATGTGGAAAGCACCAAGGAAAGAAAAGGTTGTATCAGTATATACTACAGATGGGTTATTATTGGCCCACTATGAAGAAGGATACAACAGAATTTGTGAATAAATGCCACAACTCCCAAATGGAAGCTAACCTAATTCACGCCCACCCACAAATCTTACATAGCATGGTCACCCATGGCCTTTCCAGACCTGATGGCTTGACTTAGTGGCACCAGTTAACCCATCTTCTCATGGGTACATATGGATCCTTGTGACTGTGGAATACTTTACCAAATAGGCAGAAGCCATACCACTCTGCAAGGCCACGGGAGGAGCTGTAGCAAATTTTATCAAGGAAAACATAATTTTCAGATTTGGGGTACGTCATAGGATCATAAGTGACAATGGCACTCCATTTGTCAGCAGTGAGGTAAGAAAGATGCTAAAATTTTATCAAATCAAGCACCATCGGTCATTGTTTTATTACCCCCAAAGGAATGGGCAGGCAGAAGTAACAAACAAAACCCTCACCCAAGTCTACCACATGATTTTCTCCTTTCTCTTTAGTCTACAGAATGGAGGTAATGAGCCTCGCGGAAGTGATGATGCCCTCCTTAAGTGTTATACAGGCATGAAAGAAGGAAAAAGAGATGGAAGTTTTTACAGCAAAAAGATGCAATGACCTAGAAGGATTAGATGAGAAAAGGGAGGAGGCCTAAGTGCAAATCGAAGATACATGCAAAAGATGACTGAAGCTTATGGCAGGACGACTAAAAAAAGGGTGTTTGCAGAAAGATAACTTGTATTAAAGACAGCAAACCACATCAGGTGAGGTATGGCAATACCATCTTAATTTTCACCAAAATAGGAGGGACCCTTCGTAGTAAGGGAAGCACATGCAAGTGGGTATTACCGTTTGGCCCAAATAAATGGAAAAGATTTAACGGACCCCATTAATGCCAAATGGTTAAAGCGTTATTATGCCTAAGAAATATTATGTAGTTATTCCTTTCTCTTGTTCAGTTTTTCTTTCTTTCCTCCAAAGGACCACCCTTGCAAGGGATAATGTCACTAGAAAGTATTGTAGTGTGTTTTTGTTTGTAAAAAGTAATGTAGACTATGGAATATTAGCAAAACATATTATATCATAATTATAGTAATAGCTCTAGCAAATGTAGCATAATAGATTACAAGCCCAAAATATATAAGTCATGTCAAACTTATCAAATAAGTACTTGAATAATAAAGAAGTGTATTGGGTAGGATGAAAAGGGGAAGAAAATAAAAATATGGGAAGGAAACACAAAAAAACTATATAATGTAATAGTCTGATCAAAGTCCTGAAATAAGGGTCTGATCTCCAAAGTAGCTAGGGCTAGCAACACCAAAAAGCAGACTCTCACGAAATGATTCTAGGTTTGCCACCTCTTCTTCAAAGTCTCAATGCAAGCATCTATGGTGTCCACAGCAAGCTGAACCTTCTTCATAAAGAAGGCTCAAGCAATCTCTCGCAAATGATCCAACAGAAACTCCATAGCAAATTCGACCCTTGTTAACTCCTAAACCACGACCCTCTACTACAAAATCCTCTCGGCAGGCAGTATAGACAAAATTATGCTCAATGTTGTTAATCATGCTCCCTAGTAGCTTGAGGTAGTGCTCCCTTATACCCTCATAGATCGACTAAAAATCAACCCCTGCATGAAGTCCCCACGGTTGTTATAGACTACCTCCAAATGGGAGATGCACTCCAAGGGACCCGAAAACCATGGAAGTTAGCATAAGGGGCTCCAGCACCCTAGAAGTCTGTAGCATCAAAATCATTTGTCTTAGGCTAGTCAAATTGGATGAAGAAGGCAACAGCTTCACTCGCTGGATCAGGAACTGCGACAGAACTGCTGCCAACCTCAAATTGAGAGGATAGAGCCTCCTCAACAAGAGTCAGACCTAGGAAGAAGTATGAGATATAGCATAAGCTCACAGGGGATAGAAAAAATGAAGGGATGAATTTGATAATGAAGATTAAAGAGGATACGAGAAAAATGAAAGTACCAAGATCCATAAGAGTAGGGGCTACAGGTGTGGCAAAAGCAAGGGTTGTAGACATCGTGGTGTTTGTTGCAGTCTTGGGCTCCTTAGGAATGTCTGTGGCTAAGAAAATTGATGTACAGAACAATCAAAGATTGGTACTAGGAAATGACAAGAAGAAAAGAAAAAGAAGATCCTTCAAGGACAAGAGACACATACCCTTAGCCTCGATTTCGTGCTCACCGCCGTCACTGTCCTCATTAGAATCAGAAACCCTCGTCCTAATGACAGGCTCATCCACAGAATCCTCAAGGACCTCCTCAAATCCCTCATCAGAAGAAAATCTACTTTAGGCCCTTAGGTGGCTGAACTTGGAATAGATGAAGGAGTGACCACCAAGGAGGAGCCATCCTTCACAGCCTGGGAGAGGGCAACGAAGAGATAATAGGCGAAGATGACAAGAGGAGTAGTGGGAGAAGCGCTCCCAGTCTAAGATGCACTTGCAAGAGTGGCCTCTTTTAGAGGAGTAGGAATCTCAACAAAAATGGAAAAAGACTTGATGATGCACAGAAAATCGGTAGGCTGAATGCTCTGGGTTTCAATGGGATAGTGATTGCTTAGAAGGCTTGAAAAGAAAGAAATACAAGATCGAAGGTGACTGAGGTGAACCGGCCAAGAACCCTCTGATGCTAAAGTTAGTTTTTTCTCTTGAATTCGAGAATTCTAACTTTTTTGGGAGTTGTGAAAAATTCACCTCCATTTGATGTGGATAAGTCCTTATATAGTGAATTCTTGGAGAGATTACTTATCTAGTAACTTCCCCAATATTTGTGGAAGTTAGAAGGTTCAGACTTAATTTTTATAACCACTATAGAAGTTAGAATGTTCAATCTTGTCCTTTACAACTTCCCTTGGAAGTTGAGTGCTTAGTAGCGATGAACAAGGATTCGGTAACACATGGCTCAAATTACAAGTTCACAAGTGTTAGGGGGTCATCCAGGCACTTTCCTGCATAGACGACCCTCATGTCCATGGATGACCCTTTTAATATAAATGGCCTTCTTATGCTAGGAAGACCTTTCTGCTCTGGTAAACTCTTGTGGATGAAATGGAGTTGGTTTATTTTTTTCCACCATCAGTTGCCCCCTTATTCAAATGTCGTCTAGGATAATATAGAATTTACAGTTGTCTTTAGACACGTCTCTTCAAGTTAGCAGTTAGACGTTGCGCTACGTGTCATTCTCTTACTAGAGACTCGTCGCGTCAATTTAGTTTTTCTAGGAAGATGCCACGTGGTGACCCCTGGTTGGTTATGTCAATTTAGATACCAAATTCCATTGCCTATACATAGTGGAATTCCTCTCCTACCCTTCACATTTCATAAATTTTCTCCTCTGACATTTGTTGTCTAGCGCCTCGTCTAAGAGTCTTCCCGCGTCTTTAGGCCCCCTCCATCTAGAGCAAGGTAATCTCTTAATTCTCATCTTTAAGTTTTCCTTTCTCGTCATGTCTGGGGTTTTCATTTCTTCATCTAGTAATAGCATTGATAAGGATATAGATGAATACCATGATAGCATAAGTTATAGTGGCTCTAGTAATAGTAGTAGTAACAGTAGTAGTGGAGGGAACACCACAAACAAGTAATATACGTCTAGTGTCCTTAGGGTTACCTTAGAAGTTCTTCAGGAACAACTAAGGATGGGGGTAGCCTCTGGATCAGGAGCTGGCACCTCGACAAGTGTTCCCTTGTTTATTCCCTTAAACGAGGTGGAGACAGTGTATAGTTGTGTTGTCGATGTTCCTTCCAAGACGGATGAGAGGAGACTCACTTCCTTTAGGAGTTAGTACCAGATTCCAAACGACCTTAACCCTAGGTTAGCCATCCAAGGGGAGTGGTGTTGTGACCCTCGTCTTGGAATAGGGGTTTACAAAGCTTATCTTCTAGGGGGGCTTAAGTTACCCCTTAATGCCTTTGCTAGAGAGTTGCTCACCAGGTTAGGTCTAGGTATTGTGTTTGAAGGAGACCATCCTATCACTATGGACGAGTTCCTCTATTGCTACAAACCTTCTAAGATCAGCCAGTCCCTTGGATTTTACCAATTCACAACTAGGGGTAAGGACTGTAGATTAATAAAATCACTCTTAACATTTGATCGAAATTAGAAGACGGAGTTTTTCTTCGTCTCTAGTTTTTGGGCTAGAAACCTTATTGAGGTTAGCAGGGATCCATTTGCCCCCTACACTGGAGAGATAGGGAATCTTTGTCCAACCCCTTTTCCCTTCGTCCTGTTGCAGCTGTTAGACGACCATCATTGAGCAGCTTCTACCTTAGACGCGTCCAAAAGGCTCTTCTACACACTGATAGAAGCTTTCACTCATTAGTCACTCTCTAACATCTTGCTACTTGGGGACTTGGTCTTGAACCATCTCCTGAAGCTTTAGCTCACAAGCTCATTATCTGTAGATGTGAGTTCTTCCCTTCCTTTTTCTCTTCTCTTTTTCTTTAAGAATTTATTTTTAATATTGTTTTTTAGATGATTCTAACGTTCTTCTTCTCAAGGATGGCAACCATGAAAGAAAACAAGGGAAAACAGGTGGTGGACAAGGTAACCAGGCCAGAGGCTTAGTCTTAGCCTCGTCTAGCCGTGGGAGAGAAGAAAAAATTAGTCCAAGATAGTGGACTTAGAAAACCTCCCCAGTCATCAGAAGGAAAAGAGGGCGAAGCATAAGTCATCTAAGATTGGGGTCGTTAAATCAGGCTTCATTGTCCCTCCTTCCACTTAACAGCCGCCCATCCAAATTCATAACGTGGATTCATCTGAACCTGTTGGAGTCACTCTGTCCATGACCACTGCGCTTGCCTCGTCTTAACCTCGTCCCAGTATTCCTATAAATCTCATTGAAAATGAGAATTTGGCTTGGGAGAGGTTTCAAAAGGCTGTGACCGATGAGGACATAGCTGCATGCTATAACATGTCTTTAAAAGAGTTTGAACATTCTACTGTTCACAATTTTTTTCAAGGTATGTAAGCACTTTTATCTCATCTTGTCAATTTACATCCCTCTCATATAACTGAATTTTTGAATTTTCGTGAAGGGTATGTCCAAGTTCATTGCAACGTCCAGGCAAGCCATAGAAATGGACAAGCGAAGAATCAAGCTTGAGACGAGGATCCAGCAAGTTAAGGACAAATGCAAGATTTCAGTTGAAAAGGAAGCCAAGGCCATGGACGAGATTAAGGGGCTCAAAGATCTCGTTGAGGAGCTCAAGGCTGACATCATCAAAAAAGATACTCATCTTTATCACCTTCAAACGAGGAACGAGGAGTTGAGCACCCTTTTGAAAAATTCCAAGAAGGACACCGTTGATGAGTTCAAATCTTCCAGCCAGTTTACTAGTCTTTTGGACACCGATTATGCTGTTGGCTTTGAAGATTTCCACACGAACACTGTGGAACGCTTCCCTGAAGTGGACTTCAGATCCATCAAGCTCAATCTTAGTGCTACAAGCTTTCTCCTCCCAACGAGTTCTGAGGACGTGAATATCAAAGACGATGCTTCTAGCAAGCCAGCCCAAGACGAGCCTAAAACTGGAGATAATCCCTCGCAATAAATGTTTGAAATTTTACCACCTTGTTTCCTTCTCTTTTTTTTTGTTAAGTATGAGGTCCGTTATTTTGGACCATTTAAATTAATCCAAGTACACTTTACTCATCCACAATCTTGAGGACGAGCTTTAATACATTTATGCTTTACTTTATAAGGGTTTTTGGATAGTGGTCATCTACCTTTTTAAACTTCCGTGAATGAATATTTACTATTGAACATGTTGTATGAACGAATGCTCCTTCTTTACATCACCCATATTATACTAGTTTTAAGTGTGGTCTGTCCACTCATGAAGGCACTTAGCTCATCCATGTTAGAATGATTTCATCATGTTCAACATCTTATTATTCTTTTTAGTTTACAAGCATAACTCGTCTTATGAATGGCATTGCCTCTTCCAACTTTATTCGTCCAAAGATTTGACTTAGTTGGTGCTATTTTTCGTCCATAGGCTGGACGATTTATACTCGTCCTTAGGCAAGATGTTTCCTCCATAAGCTGGATGATTTATACTCGTCTTTAAGCAAGACGTTTTCAACTCTTACTCATCCAAAGATTGGACTGCTTTGACTGGCTATGTTTATCCTTGGACTTTGAATCGTTCTCGTGTGCACATTTTTTCTCATCCATTAGTTAGATGAGTATACCTTACGTTTTACCTTGTCGAGTGCTTTTAGACAAATATACCTTAGGTTTAATTTCTTCGCTTTATCCTTATTTAAGGAAAGCCTATAGACATTACATCCCTGCGTCCAGAGATTTTATTCGTCTTTGGCCTTTAGCCTTCTTGTGGATTAGTTTGAATGAAAATATAAAAATGAGAAATTCACACAGCATCATATACATCAAAATCCACTATGCGTTCATAACATAAACATCGTCCACAAGCAAGGCACATGCTTAAAAGCTAGTGCCTTAGGTAATTAAAAATACTTATACAAACAGATAGACAAGTGCATGACTTCCTCCATCACAAATTTGTCCATAAATACCACAAAAGTTAGAAACTAATGCAATTTTAGGGTATTAACATATTTGAAAAATAAACGGTAATAGTAATAAACATAAGCAAATATGAGGAAAACAACACATAGTTTCAACTTCATCCATGATGCTCATCCATGGTGATACTCGTCTAGGCAAACCCTTCATTGATAGTATCTTCTCCGATGCTCAACGTTCCAAGGGTGTTCTAGCTTCCGTCTGTCTAGGGCTTCCAAGTAGTACAACCCTTTCCTTTTGCAGTTGATTACCCTATAAGGTCCTTCCCAATCAGGCCCTAACTTTCCATGGGCTGGATTTCTAGTTGCCAAGGAGACCCTTTTTAGGACGAGATCCCCAATGTTGAAGCGCCTGGGTTTCACCATTGCATCATATTGTCTAGCCATGAGATTTTTGTACCTTACTATCCTTTGCTTGGCATTCATCCCTACCTCGTCTATCAGATCAAGGTTTAGACGAAGTTGTTCTTCATTATCCTCGTCCTGATACTTCATCACCCTGTGGTTTGCCATGTGTACTTTCACAGGTATCACAGCTTCGCTTCCATAGGCTAGTTTGAAAGGAGTTTCCCTTGTGGGGGTCCTTACGGTCATCCTGTAAGCCCATAGAACAGCTGGTAGCTCGTCTGACCATACTCCCTTTACCCTCTTAAGCCGAGTCTTAATGATTTTTAACAAGGATTAGTTTGCAACTTCCACTTGTCCATTCACTTATGGGTGGAAGGGTGAGTAATAATGATTCTTGATTCCAAATTGTTTGCAAAACTCTCTGAAAAGTGTGTTGTCAAACTGTCGTCCATTGTCAGACACCAATACCTTAGGTACCCTGAACCTGCATACAATGCTTTTCCAAACAAAGTTTTTGACATTCTGTTGTGTGATCTTGGCTAAGGGTTCAGCTTCCACCCATTTAGTAAAATAGTCGATCCCTACTACCATAAACTTCATTTTCCTGGTTCCAAGTGGGAATGAACCTAAGATATCCAGTCCCCATTCCACAAAGGGCAATGGGGACATCATTGGGGTAAGATACTCCTACGGCTGTCTAGGGATGTTGCTGAAACGTTGACATTGGTCACACACCTTAACATAAGCCTTAGCATCTACTTGAATAGTTGGCCAATAGTAACCTGCACAGATGACTTTATGGACTGGCGCTCTCACTCCTAAGTGGTTTCCACATGCTCTTTCATGAACCTCCTTCAACACATAGTTTGACTCATCTAGAGCTAAGCACCTCAAGTAGGGCTGAGAGAAGCCTATTTTATATAATACCTCGTCTATGAGGACATACTTAGAAGCTTTAATCCTTAATTTTCTAGCCTCGCCCTTAACCTCCAGAAGCCATCCATCTTTAAAGTAAACTACTATTGGAGTCATCCAATTTTCTTCTCCTACAATTTGTTGTACCTCTGGAAGGTGTATGTGTGGCATGTATTGGACTTTGTCATACTCGTCCATAGCCCCCTTTGTCGAAGCTGCCTTCGCCAAGACATATGCTACCACATTTTTCCTCCCTTGGGACCTACACAAAACTAGCTTCCTTAAATTTTTTGATAAGCGCTTCACCTGACTAAGATACTTCTTCATTTGATCTTCCTTAGCTTCATACATTCCATTTACTTGATTTATGATCAACTGAGAATCTCCGTGGACGACTACTAACTCTGCCTTAGGGACTTAGCCAATTCCAACCCTTTAAGGAGAGCTTCATACTTAACTTCATTATTGGTTGTTTGATACTATAGACGAGTTGTATATTTCAACTTGTCCCCATCAAGGGATTTTAGCATAACTCTAATTCCTCCTGCATATAATGTGGACAAACCATCTACATAGATGACCCATCTTTGAGCTTTATCCATCTCGTCTAACCCACCTTGGTTGGGAGTGAACTCTGCAATGAAGTCTGCCAAGACTTGAGCCTTTATAGCGCTTCTTGGTTGGTACCTGACATCAAACTCGCTAAGTTCTATGGCCCATTGGATTAGTCATCCTGTGGCTTCCAACTTGTTCATCACCTTCTTGAGTGGATGATCTGTCAAGACATTGATGACATGAGCCTAAAAATAATGTCGTAACTTCCTGGAAGCCGTGAGGAAATCAAAAGCTAGTTTTTCCATCGTGGGGTACCGTCCATCCGCTCCCCTTAGCGCTCAGCTTGTATAATAGAGTGGCTTTTGTATCTTTCCTTCTTTTCTAATCAATGCTAAGCTCATTGCATGTGGAGACACTGCCAAATACAAGTATAATTCTTCACCTGGTGTAGACGGGCTTAGTAGAGAAGTTGTTTGAGATAGGCTTTGAGATATTGGAGGCCTTTTGGCACTCATTTGTCCATTTGAATGCCTTCTTGAGAACCTTGAAAAATGGTAAACACTTGTTAGTAGCTTTGGAGACAAATTTGTTAAGAGTCGTAACTCACCCAGTGAGACATTGGACTTCCTTAATGTTCCTTGGTGGTTTCATGTTCAATATCACTTGAATTTTATTAGGATTTGCTTCAATTTCCCTATGTGAAACCATGAACCCAAGAAATTTTCCTAACAAAACTCCAAAATCACACTTGCTCGGGTTCAACTTCATGTTATATCTTCAGAGTGTATCAAAGGTCTCTTAAAGGTCGTCGAGTTACTTTTCCTCATCCAAGCTCTTTACCAACATATCATCTACATAAACCTCCACATTTTGTCCAATCTGTTGACAAAACATATGGTTAACCAGCCTTTAATTTGTTGCCCCTATGTTCTTTAAAACGAAAGGCATCACCTCGTAACAAAATAATCCTTGGCTAGTAATGAAGGATATCTTCTCTTGATCACCTTGTCCATCCTTATTTGATTGTAGCCTGAGAAGGCATCCATGAAACTCAGCAATTTATGACCCGCAGTCGAGTCCACCAGTTGGTCAAATGCATGGCAATGGATAGATATCTTTGGGGCAAGCCTTGTTTAGATCAGTGAAGTCCACGCACATTCTCCACTTGCCATTTGCCTTCTTGACCATCACTGCATTTACCAACCAGTCCAAGTAATAAACTTCCGGGATAAATTTCACCGTGTTCAACTTTTGGACTTCTTCTTCAATGGCATTATCTAGTTCAGGAGCAAAAACTCTTTTCTTTTGACGTACGGGCTTAGAGGAAGGATATATGTTTAGATGATGGGTAATGACACTACGGTCAATACTTGGCATGTCTTCATTGATCCCCGTGCACTTGACCTACTCCATGATCTGTTGGGAACTTAACAGATAAATGGTAGGTAGAGGTTACTGCTTTCCAACTGTTTAAGGTCGGTCTTCCAATGATAGCGTTGCACAAAGATGAACAGTCCACAACAAGGAAGTTTACCTCTTTTTCTATTTATTGTGAGTACGCTCCTACCACCACAGGCAATGTAATGGTACCCGCGGATTGTAATTTCATCCCTCCAAATCCCACCAATGATGAATTCACTAGATGAAGTTGATCTCACCCAAGCCTCATTTTTTGGAAGGCTAGATAGTATAAAATGGTTGTCGAACTCCCATTGTCTACTAAGACCCTCCTAGTCGTGTAATCAGCAATGAGCAATGTGATGATGATCGTGTCATCATGTGGGTGGTGAACCCTTTCAACGTCCTCGTCTGCGAACGTAATGGCTTGTTCATCTACTCCCCTCTTCCTTGGGGGTCATCTAGAGAGTTAGACATTTTGCTCCACCATCAGATACGTCTTCCTTGACTTGGAAGACTGACCCTTTGAGGTCCTTACTATAATAACCCCTTATTTCTTCGAGTAGGGGTCGTGACGATTCTTCTACCTTTCCCTTCAACTTCTCGTCCTTGTGATCTCGTCCAAGGAAGTTTCTCAATTTTCCTTATCTAATGAGATTCTCTATCTGCTGCTTCAAGTCAAAACACTCATTCGTGTCATGCCCATGGTCTCTACGGAAGCGGCAATACTTATTCCTATTGGGCTTGTTGGGATCTCCCTTCATTTTTACCAGCCACTTCAAGGATGGGTCATCCTTGATCTACATAAGTACTTGTTCATGTGGCATTTTCAAGGGCATATATTGCTGACTTCTTGTTGAAGAACTTGCCTTCTTATTGTCTCGATCATTCTTCTCTCCCATCCAAGCCTTCTTTAGACGAGGACCTTGCTCTAGATGGTGCAGGATATCCACTTCCATTCTCTCGGCCTTTTTTCCTTTTCTTGGCTATGATTGCGTCTTCTACATTCATGAAGTTTTGGGCTGAATGGACGAGTTCAGCCATGGTTTAAGGCCCTTGCTCATAAACCTTATGGATGAATAAATCGAAATTAACTCCATTATGGAAGGCCACCAATAACAACTTGTTGTCCATCTCATCTACTGTCAGGGCTTCCCTGTTGAAATGAGTAATGAAGGACCGCAAGCTTTCATTTTCCCCTTATTCTATGGTTAATAGGTTGGATGAGGAACGCTTGTGCCTTTTCCCTCCAATAAAATTGTTAACAAACAGCTTACTCAATTCTTCGAAGGAACTCACAGTGTTTGGAGGTATCTTACTAAACCACACTCGTGCTAGCCCTTTAAGGGTGGTAGGAAAGGCCCCACACATAATCTCATCTGGAACCCCTTGAAGATGCATTGTAGTCTTAAAAGTAGCAATATGATCAAAAGGATCTTGAACTTGGAAGGCAGGGGATGACTATTGATGGAAGGCATAAAAGGGAAATCAGTCTGATGGACTAGATCATCTACAAGATTTGCCCATCTTATGTTCTCCCTCATCTCGTCCATGGCCTTCCTCATTTAATCCATCTCCCTTTCCAAGTATGGCACCCTTCGTGAGGTGATACCCCTTGACTGATTCTTAGGCTCAATGTTTTCTCCCGCCCTAACTTCTTGACTCTAGGCTTGCCCTTCCATGTATCTTTCATGGTGTTTCCTCCTTAAACTAATCTCCCTAGTTAACTCTTGGTTCTGACGAGTTAATTTTTCCATGGCGGCTGCCATGGACTGTATGTGTTGGATGGAAGGCAGTTGCATGACAGGTGTTGACTGACGATCACGGTTGGGATTACTAGAAGCATTCCTACTCTCCTCATGTCCTGGACTAGTGGCCATTGATCTTGTCCGAACCATGCAGCCTTTTGTCGAAGGAAGATAAAATGCAAAACACAAAGTCAATCTTCCCACAGACGGCACCAACTGATGATGCACAGAAAATCAGTAGGCTGAATGCTATGGGCTTCAATGGGCTAGTGATTGCTTGGAAGGCCTGAAAAGAAAGAAACACAAGATTAAAGGTGACTGGGGTGAACCGGCCAAGAACCCTCCAATGCTTAAGTTAGTTTTTTCTCTAGAATTCGAGAATTCCAAATTTTTTGGGAGTCGTGAAAAACTTACCTCCATTTGATGTGGATGAGTCCTTATATAGTGAATTCTTGGAGCAATTACTTGTCTAGTAACTTCCCTAATAATTGTGGAAGTTAGAAGGTTTAGACTTAACTTCCATTGCCACACGAGAAGTTAGAATGTTCAATCTTATCCTTTAAAACTTTCCTTGGAAGTTGAGTGCTTGGTAGCGATGAACAAGGATTTGGTAACACGTGGCTCAAATTACAAGTTCACAAGTGTTAGGGGGTCATCCAGGCACTTTCTTGCATGGACGACCCTCATGTCCATGGACGACTGTCTTAATATAAATGGCCTTCTTATGTTACGAAAACCTTTATGCTTTAGACGACTCTTGTGGACAAAATGGAGTTGGTTTATTTTTGTCGACCAACAAGACTCGCCAATCCTCTCATCCTGGGTACTCTCCGTAACAGGAATGGGCTTGGGTGAAAGGATCAGAGCCTCAGCAGGAGCTCCCTGTGCAACAGCAAAAGCAGAGGTCATGGCCTTAGCCACAACATTCTCCCCATCAAAGAAGCCCACCATGGGCTTGCCCATAGCAGTAGAAACTTCCCCACTCGTGGGATGATAAACAGAAAGGGGCTCAGGATTGGCCTAAGAAAAAAAAGGAAGGAGAAGGGAAAGAAGGAAGGTGAATGTTATCAGGAAGAAGAAATAAATAAACATGCAAAAAAAAAAAGGAGGTAAAACACATGGCAACACGTGGCAATAAAAATGCATGCGAAGGGAAGGAATGTACCTCCAATTCGGACTCATCAAGTAATATGGGGCAGGTGGCAGAACTGTCTTACTTGTGCTTAAACTGCCAAGGAAGAAAAAAGAGATGTATAAGTATGCATATGGAGTTAGCCGCAAGAAAGCCCAAGGAATGAGAAAAATGAAGAAAAAGTAAAGTTTTTATAGATAACATACTCTTCTTTCTGTAATGGTTGATGGAGGTGGTGGAGATGTCTTCCTCTTATTGTCGCAGGTCCTATTAGAAGGAGGAGTATCCATGGCCTTAGAGCAGAATGCTTGGGCTTACTTGTAGTAGAGAACCTACTGGAATGGGTACGAGCAGAAGCAGGAGGAGAACCATCGAGGACTATGTTACCAATGGGAGGATGGCCACCCTCATAAGGAACGATGTTAGAATAAGTCCCAAAAGAATCATTCCCTCTCTTGGCAAATTTGGGCATTGTGGTCCGAGACACCGAGCCCTTCTTCGTGGCGCAAAAAGGTTCACCACCTTCACATTTTCCTCCCAACCCGTAGGATACTCACCAGCATACAAGTACCACCCCTTCGCCTTCACTTGCCACTCAAATATGGCAGACCTACTCTATTTCTTAGCATATGCCACCATGGGCTTAGTCGGAAACAACAACCGCAAGTTGATATAAATGATGGCATAAAGACCATCTGGAGGAATGAGAGGAAACCCATGGCCACCCAACAACTCTTGCCCAAATGAAGTCATCATAGCTTGCTAATACCCATGCATCACAGCTATGCGAAGACCCTCTCTGTGAACCCGGAATGGTGACTACTGTGAAATACTTGCTCCAAAACTCAAAAGCATTAAGTCGTAGAAATGGCTAGACGAAGGTAGTGGACTCTAGAATGGTAGTGAAATCATCAGGAATGTCCTAATCCAACCCAAACTGCCTCCTTACTCTATTGGCAAAATTGTGTACAAAGCAGATACCCTCATCAGTAAGGTAAGGCAGCCACCCAACATTAGTGGCTGCCAAATATGTAATCCCCCTCTCATCAAATGCAGTCAACAAGGCGGTGGTCCCAACAGTGTCAATAAAAGGGGCCCATAACCGTATTAGCACATGTGAAGTTAACGCCCAAATTCCTGTATGCCCTTCAACAAAAGCCAACCCCCTTGTCAAAGAACTCAACGACAGGATGCCCAAACGGCTTCAACCCAACCCAACTGTAAGCCAACAGAAAATCAGATATGAAATGACCAAAAAATTCATTAATAACCTTCGGACAAGACAAGTACTTATCTTTGGCAAAATAGACAGACATGCACTTAGCCAAGTGCTTGGCACAATGCTCCCATAACAGATGCTACAAAATGGTACTATAGGTAGAAGTTATAATTATGTGGCAGGAGCCTGCCTGCCTCTCATCACTCTGCCGAATGTCCAACTGCACATACAAATGACCCAAAAACATAAAGGCCAATAGCAAACTCACCCCAGCAGAAATATTCATGGCTAATTAGAATTAAAGAGGTTTTACAACATAATGAGGGTGAGAGCCAAAGATGAACTTATAGAGCCAAAACACAACATAGGCCGAATGACAGACTACATCAAAAGCCTTGGAGAAAGCCCCAACCCAATGCGACAATTTTGCATTGCCATTCATCCCTTCCTTCAATTCGGCCTCCACGGCCTCCTCCTCAGTGGAAAGCTCAATATTGCTCGAGTGTACATCACCGAGAATGGGCAATAACAGTTGGCTCGCCACATCCTCCAAGGTCACGGTAATCTCGCCGTAAGAAAGGAAGAAGGTATGGGTGGTGTGTTAGGACATATGCTGTTCACTTGTTTAGAACATATGTCATTCATTATTTATGTAATTGGCCAATCCTTTGTCAAAACGCACTTTACTTGTAATTTTGTAGATTTAGGATAAGGTTAATGCTTCAAGAAACAAGGTTTCAAGATCAAGTGTTAAAGTCATGCAAGTCTGTTCAAGAAACAAGCTTAGAAGTGCTCTTCATTAAAGCTCGACAGCTGCATCTGTCGAGCTTTAAGAAGCTGTTCTAGCCCCGAGGCTCGACAGCTGCTCGATAGCACCTCGACACCTTTAGATATCAAGATTTAAGAAAAACAGCTTCTGAGTTCTGTTTTGATTCCAATCCATGGATGTGTCTTTGGGCCTTCTTTAATTCTAACCCTAGACATATAAAAGGATTATTTTAAGGGCCGTTAAAGAGTGGCAAGTTGCACAAGCATTGAGAAATCCTTGTTCATGCAAATTGTAACTTGAGACAAAGTTTTTGCCCTAGTTCATCTTTCTTGTGAAGAAGTTGCTGTGTCTTTGCACCGTAGGGTTCTGTAACCAAGCATCTTCTTGATCTTCATCGTGTGAATGAATTGAAGAACTTTGCAGCCAACAATCTTCTCTAGTTGGTGATTGAAGTCGCGTACTGGGATCCGCACAAATTGGTTAGTCACGTACTTGGAAATCGTGCATCGAAAGGAGAAATTGTCACTATAGAACAAGTCCAATTGGGTATTGGGGTAAGGGTTCAACTGTAAGTTGGTAAGGTACTTGGGATTCCTTTACTTGTAATTGCTTGTTGTGATAATAGTGGAGTTTTGGGAGTGGGGATCTTAATATCACCCGGAGGGGTTTTTGCCGTGTAGGTTTTCCCCATTCGTAAACAAATCATTGTGTATCTTATTTTTCGCTGCATACTTTAGTTTATTGGTGATTTTTTTATGCTACCACACGTTTGCATGTTAATTTGATTAATTAATAACTTGACTAATTAATCAACTTAATTCATCACAAGGGGTCAATACATTTTTGGCCTATCAAGTGGTATCAGAGCAGGCACACTCTGATTAGGGTTTAATCTTCGTGTGTGATCCATTGACGCCTGTTTGTCATGGATAGAGGTCAGTCTCTTATTATACCTCCATTGTTTGATGGTACTAACAATGCATATTGGAAAGTACGCATGAGAGCTTTCTTGCAGTCTCTAGATGAGAAGGTGTGGCAAGTTCATATTACAATTGAGTCTGAACTCCTTGAATGATTCTGGTAGTGACTGGAGTATCATATCCACTTGGGATTCTCCATCAATGTCGGCACCTAAAACTTCTAATGTGTTCAGATTAGCAATCATCCTAAGATAATGCTCCCTCACTGAACGCAGCCATTTTGGTATTATAAATTTGCCTCATGGTTTCTTGCCTTGCAGAACGGCCTTGCTCACCAAACATCTCCTTTAGACTATGCATTATGTTCGAAGCAAGTTCTACATCCTGCATTTGATGCTGTAGAACATTTGAGATAAATGCTAGGATATAGCACTTGGCTATCTCATTAGATTTCTGCCAACAATCATATCGTTGTTTTTCCTCAAGAGGAGCATCTAATGAAGGAAAGGTAGGACATGGTTGAGTAAGCACATATTTGTGCTTTTCAGCAGTAAGAACAATGTCCAAATTTCTTTTTCAGTCAACATAGTTGGATCCAGTCAGTTTGTTTTGGTTAAGAATAGAAACAAGTGGGCTAAATGATGCCATGATAAAATCTGAAAATAATAAACATGAATATAATAAGTGAACTGGACATTATCAATTTAGCATATGAGCATATAATATGGAACCTTAATAAAACCATAAAATAATATATGCAACGACAACCCAATCTCATATTCAATATCCCTCAGCATAGAGTGAACATAAAATACTATAATTGATTGAGAACTATTATCATTAGTAGTGCTATCATGATAACTCTTATCAAACACTAATAATATGCCATTTTACATTTAGCCTCTAAGTAATAATAGTAAGAACTCAGCATAGAGGATACTATAATACTTAGTCTAGTGTATACCATTGTCTAGAATCATGTGTAACCACATTTCATCCCTTTAACAGGCTTATTTTGTAGTGCCATGATAAAACACCCTCCGCATGGAATGCAAAGCTCGAAGCTAAGACAAGGTGTTTATCAAACCACTATAAACCAGGAAATTCAATCTTGCAGGAACATGAAATAAATACTCTCCGCATGGAATGCTAAGCTCGAGGCAAAGACAAAGTATCTATTTCACACTACTATGAACCAACAATGAAGGCCATGAGACCCAACCCTTGTATCTCTCTCCCACTAGATATTTTAAATTAAAGGTTTTTAAGGTTAAGAACCATAATAATGCTAGACACGTTGAAAATATAATCCTAGTCTAATTAGGAATAAATTTCATAATCCTAGCATTAATATATAAATATATATATATAACGTAATATAAACTCATATATTATAAAACTATATTATATTATAATATATATAATACAATATATACAATATATGATTATTATATTATATTATATATATGTATATAATTGTCAGAATGTTAGAATCCTTACGGATTCACTTTTCCAAGGCAAATAAAATGGCCAAGCCATGCAAATAATCCAAGAACCCATCTGTATAACACAAGCAAGATGACTAACACATGCAATCCTTTATACCATGCAAGCCATGCATCAATTCCATGAAACTACGTCCAAGCCATGCAAACAATGCATGAAGTCCAAGTCGTGCATTGATGATTCACAAATATGGTAGTTACAAAACAGTTATTTGAACCATCAATAACCACCATAAAACAATGCAATCCGTATAGAATCATGGCAATCTATCAATGGCCATCACGAAGACACAGTAATCTCACTTGTAATATCTATTACAAACTAAGTTCTCCATTAATGGTTATTGAATCAATGACCAATCCGTGCACATGTAGAACAATATATCACATATATTTATCAATACACACAAAATTTATGGAACAATATCTTTATGCAGAAATTTGAAAACACAAAGATAACAGTTTTTTAAATTCTAAAATTCAATCACATGCTATACAATCATAATATGGAAACCTGGCTCTGATACCAATTGAAGGAAAAATTCTGGTTTTGTATCTCATACAAAACACATAGCGGAAGCAACAAATAATGATCTATTTCATTCATGATTGATAACGTGCACTATGTAAATTTCAGAATTTAAGAACAAGATAGCGTACCTTGGTTTGGAGAAATTCAAAACAAAGATTAGAAGCACTTGGGAACACTTTTAATCTTCACTCCAATTCCACTTTACGCCCAAGATGTGTGGTCTCTCAATCAGTTTTTCAAAGGGAGAATGAAAGTGTGTCTCACCCTCTCTCACACACTGTTTCTTATTTCCTTTTCTTTCTAATAAAAATTCTATATGTTTCTCCCATTATAACTAACTAATTATCTAATTGGGCTGGCCTATTGGGCCTTTCCAATTGGGCTTTAGTGTGTGACTTGGAGTGGGACCAAAAGGGACCAATAAGACACTAGCTCCAATGGGCCTTGGGCTTTTCCGTCAACTCTTGACAAGTCCAAAGTTACCATTAATTATATTTAATACCACTATATAAAGATAATTGCACTCTAAGCCTTATTAATAAATTATATCCCAAGACTTTATTATACATGCAACCCCTTCATAAAATATTCGTAGTAACACAAAGTTATAAATGTAGACTGCCATTTTGTAAATTACTACATCTTATCTTTGAGTACCCGGTTTAATTCTTTAAAGTTATTCATTATATATTTATGAAATCCAATTTCATAAATATATATGATGGGGTACTGATTTTTCCCATCTTGAAGTCGCCCATAGAGGTCGTCCGTGACCCAACAGTATTGCAAGCACCCCAGAAAACCTTACCTATAACCATCTCGTCCAAAGAAGAAGAGACTAGGATGAGGTCGTCGTGACCAAGGAATGAGACGCTCGTCCAGGGTGTCGGCGATCTCGTCCTTAATAAATACGTCCGTAGACGGAACGACCCCTATTCATGAGCTAAGCACACTCGACAAGGGGATACTAGCACGAGGGTATCATACTTAGGAAAATCTCCGAGTATAATGTGACAATCCCTTATTTTACGCGTAACTTCCAGGTATCCGTTGTAGTACATAACTCCTAAACGGTTATGGAAGTTATTTTTAAATACTTACGCCTCCTTGAATCCAGGGGAGGTTATAATTGCGATAACCGTCTATTAGAACACTATATAAATGCTTATTCAAACAAAGCAAAGGTACATTTTTATTGCTCCCAAAAAGTTGAAACTCCAAAAATATAGAGAGAAAACTAACTTTGCCATCGAAGGGTTCTTGGCCCGCAGCCCCGGTCACCTTTGATCGCTTTTCTTTCTTTTTTCAGGCCATTGAGAGAGCAAGTGGTCCTTTCAAGTCCGAAGCATCCAGCCTACTAATTTTCTTTGCATCATCAATATACTTTAGTAATTTCTTACTAAAGTGGTTAGGCCTAACTCTCTGAATAACTGAACCCATTAAACTTATCTTAAGGGAATATTTTATATCTCCATCAAGAGACTATGAATTCCATCTTGAGAATATATGTTCCATCAACACTAAATGTGGCTGCCCAACATATTGATGTTTTGACCATCAATTTAGATCTCACTCCTAATATATCAAAGCAACCTACACCTCATGATCAAGTCCATTATTCTCTCAGGATTAAGAGTTCATGCAAATAGAAGTCGTGAGATTTATTATTCATTTGACAGTCGTTAGGAGAATAATAAATCTCACATCGGTCCTGTTCAATATGTCTTAACTCTTAAAACATATCAACATATCAACTAGAAGTCTCCACTTCCATGATCAAGACAAATCATCTTAGTTGATACGTCATAGTCTTTGCAAATGAAATGCCCAATTTCATCACCGACTACGAACTATAAATTCTGAGTTTACAAAGAACTTGTAATTTACATCTTCTGTGACTTTTCACATAAATCACATACAATGCATCTCATGGACTATATGATAATGTCCCATATTCATGTTACCATTATTTTAGATAATAATAAAATAACTTTATCAATCACAATATTAAGTCATACATCATGTCATACATAATATCATACATAGCATCATACAATAGGATTTAAGGGCACTAATCCTAACAGATATGACATTTGTATGCCTTGGCATAGCAAAAGTGGAATGTTAATGACAGCTGTATGCTTCGGCATAGCAAAAGTACAATGTCAAAATCTTAACATAATTGGGTATTTCTTCTCTTTCTTTTATATACCCATGCATGATTTGCTTAATAAAAAGAAAATATGCAAAGAAAATAAAAGCAAAAAGATCAAAAATGCTTTAAATATGATTGCAAGCGTGTTTTCTAGGAGACGTGGGAGTTATAGGATGTACCTCAAAGGTGATGGTCCCCATCAAACAGTTATGATTGTGTGTGAGTTAAAGTGATTTTCTCATATCTCAAATCGTCAACATAGAGACACTTATGCAATCTTGCAATGTTTTCACACACAACACACAATATTCTTTGCTACTTTTGATACATGTGTAGGTATAATGTGATTTGGCCATCACAAGGTTTACATGTGTTGATGTATGCTCACTAAACTGTCTTGACTTGTTTTTGAAATATAAAATCGGTTAGACTTGTTTAGTGTGTGAGTGCATGTTTTGAGATCGATGGGCTTATGATTGTTGTTGAGAGATGATTTTAAGAGTCTAATATGTTCTTTGGATCATTGGTTAAGTTGTGTGCATGATTGCATTCATGTTTGTGTTTTTCCTTTCTCGAAAAACTGTTTTCAAAAGTTGGCACGACACCTCCTTGATACCTGGCTGTCCGTCGAGTTTCTCAGTTGTTTCTTATCGCAATCTTGATAGCTTTTCAACACCTTCTGGATCGATCGAGAAACCTCCTGTCCTCTCGATAGCTTCTCGACACCTGGTGGATCGATCGAGCATTTATTCTCATGTCCTGTCTTGTTCCTCGACACCTTCTCGATAGCTGGATCTATCGAAGTTGTATTTCTCGACACCTACCTCGACAGATGTCTCGACACCTCTCGATACCTGTATCTATCGGGATTTACTGATCTACTATTTAAAGGTTCTGTGCGATCCGTTTCTCATTTCTCTCGATAGCACTGTCTTTTCACTTTCCCAACCTCTCTCTCTCACTTCAAATCCATTTCTCAAGGTTTCTCAAAGCTTCTTCAAGTTTTTCTTCACTTGGTAAGCTTCTTATCCCTCATTCTATATGCATTTCATGTTTTTGAAACCTAGGTTTTGGGGTCTTTGAAAACTTTTGGAGTTTTTCAAATTTGATGAGTTTGTGTTGAAATTTTTGGGATGGGTTTTGTAGTTTTGATCTTAAAAACTCCATGCATTGCATCACATTAGCATTCCAACAGTATTCTCATGTATTTAGATGTGCGCAAAATGTTTGTGTGATGGTAGGATTGGATTGGGCTGAGCCCATGATGTTTTTCATATTGCATGACACATGCTCATGCATTCCCCATGCATACGTTCTATCTTTTCAATATACTTGTTATATTTGAATTGTGTTGGAACTTTTCTGAGTGTTTCTTTCTTCCCCCTCTCTTTCTGTTTGCGTTAGTAGTGCCCATGGCACCAAAACGTAAGTCTATTCTGACCCAGAACCCTCTTCATTCTAGGGCCTCTTCATCTTCTGATCCTACTCCTCTTTCTATTCAGTTCCGTGATGAGAAAGCCCATCAGGACTACTCGGAGAACTACTCTAAATGAGGTGTTCATTCGGAACGCCAAGTTGCTCTAGCAGACTTTACCGACACTAACCTTCCCAATGTCTTTCACAAACGGGAATGGGAGTCACTGTGTGCCATCCCGGTCACTTGTCCCTCCGTGTTGATCCAGGAGTTTTACTCCAACATGCATGGATTCGATTATTCTGTACCTCTCTTTCTCACTCGCATTCGAGGTACGCGCATAGTCGTCACACCGGAGTTGGTATCCGATGTGCTCCATGTTCCAAGGGTTGTGCATCCTGACTACCGTGGTTGTGAGCGTCTGCGGACTATGTCCAAAGATGAGATGTGTTGGGGTTTATGCCCTAAAACCCAATTTATTGGCATGTACATAATAATTAAATTGTTTAATTATATGAGCCTATCTATAAATGAACTAAGACATTATCATAGTCCATGAGATGCATTGTATGTGATTTATGTGAAAAGTCACAGAAGATACAAATCACAAGTTCTTTGTAAACTCAGAAGTTTAGTTCGTAGTCGGTGATGAAATTGGGCGTTTCATCTGCGAAAACTATAACATATCAACTAAGATGATTTGTCTTAATCATGGAAGTGGAGACTTCTAGTTGGAATATTGATATGTTTTAAGAGTTAAGACATATTGAACTGGACCGCTGTGAGATTTATTATTCTCCTAACGACTGTCAAATGAATAATAAATCTCACGACTTCTATTTACATCAACTCTAAATCCTGAAAGAATAATGGACTTGATCATGAGATGTAGGTTGCTTTGATATATCAGGAGTGAGATCTATTAGTTACGGTCAAAACCTCAGTATGTTGGGCATCCGCATTTAGTGTTGATGGAACATATATTCCTAAGATGGAATTCATAGTCTCTTAATGGAGATACAAAATTTTCCCTTGAGATAAGTTTAATGGATTTAGTTATTCAGAGTGTTGGGCCCAACCACTTTAGTAAGGAGTTATTAAAGTATATATTTATGAAATTGGATTTCATAAATATATGACGAATAACATAAAGGATTAAACTGGGTACTCAAGGGTTAAGATGTAGTAATCTTCAAAGTGGCAGTCTATATTCATGACTTTGGATTACTACGAATATTTTAATGAAGGGGTTGCATGCATAATAAAGTCTTGGGATATAATTTATTAATAAGGCCTAGAGTGCAATTATATTTATATAGTGGTATTAAATATAATTAATGGTAACTTTGGACTTGTCAAGAGTTGACAGAAAAGCCCAAGGCCCATTGGAGCTAGTGTCTTATTGGTCCCTTTTGGTCCCACTCCAAGCCACACACTAAAGCCCAATTGGAAGGGCCCAATAGACCAGTCCAATTAGATAATCAGTTACTTATAAAGGGAGAAACATACAGAATTTTGATGAGTGAAAATAAGAAACGGTGTGTATGTGAGTGTGAGACACACACTTTCATTCTCCCTTTGAAAACTGATTGAGAGACCACACATCTTGGGCGTAAAGTGGAATTGGAGTGAAAATTAAAAGTGTTCCCAAGTGCTTCTAATCTTTGTTTTGAATTTCTCCATACTAAGGTACGCTATCTTGTTCTTAAATTCTGAAATTTACATAGTACATGTTATCAATCATGAATGAAATAGATTCTTATTTGTTGCTTCCGCTATGTGTTTTGTATGAGATACAAAACCAGTTTTTTTCCTAAAATTGGTATTAGAGCCAGGTTTTCATATCATGATTTTATAACGTGTGATTGGAATTTAGACTTTAAGAAAACCGTTATCTTGTGTTTTTAATTTTCTACATAAAGATATTGTTCCATAAACTTTGTGAGCATTGATCAATATATGCGATATATTGTTTTTGCGTTATACCAAGAGTGCACGGATAGAATGGAATGGAAATCTTAGTTTGTAATATATATATATATATATATATATATATATATATATATATATATATATATATATATATATATATATATAATGCAAGTGGGATAGAAAGGACATATATGGAGCCGTGCCTTTAAGTGAGTGCGGATTGCATTGATTGTTGTTTCATCAAGTTAACGCACGGATTGCAAATGGTAGTTATAAAACGGTTACTCTACCATGAAGCATGAACCGCTTAGATTTAATGCACCACTTGGCCTTTTTGTTTTCACAACATGGACTTGATGCAATTGTATGGATTGCATGGCTTGCATGGCTTGACTATTCAAAGATTCTTTGTCTTGCATATATTATGGCCATGGAAAGGTTGAATCCATATATTGTTTTATGGATTCCAACCATCTGAAGGTTAAATATATATATATATATATATATATTATATATAATGTAATAATTATATATTACATATATTATATTATATATAATATAATATGAATTTTTATATGTAATAAGGGTTTTTATTACGCTATATATATATATATATATTTATATATGTTAATGCTAGTTTAATGAAATTTATTCCTAATGAGATTAGGATTATGTTTTCAAAGTGTCTAGCATTATTTGGTCTATAAATCTTCGTTGATAAAATCAAGAACAATGAAGATGCCAAAAACAATTGCCTGAAAATTCTGAAAAAATTCAGTTTTGCGAGTCTCGATCGATCGAGAATTCCTTTCGACCGATCAAAGGCACTGAATTTTGAATTTTCACTTGTTTTTTACTAAATGTTAAAACTTTAATAAAAGCAAGGCTATATGATTAATTTTATAGTCCTTAAAAGTTAAGGATATTTATTAATCATTATCTAACTAAAAGACCTACTGAGATCAAAGATGTTAGTTAAATAGAACTCTTAGTCCTAAATTGTTTTATGATTAAAAGTCCTTAATTTATTTTAATTAGAGGGTTTTAATGAGATTAAAATTCTAATTAAAAAGTTATATAGTTTCTAATGAGATTAGAATCTTTTATATAGTAAATTAAGGAGAGAGTTCTATATAACTAATTTTTGATTCATTAGTGTTTAAGGAATCCTAAATAGTTTAGGACTTCCATTTTAGTTAGTGATTCTAATGAGATTAGAGTCTTGAACAAGTGCAAGGTTATTAGTTGTGATGGGATCACAATTATTTAAGAAAAACCCAAATAACGAGTAGGAGTGCTTAAATAACCCTTTTGTTAAGTTTATTGTAATGTGAATAAATACCTTGTCTTGACTTCGAGTCTTGCATTCCATGCGGAGGGTATTTACTTCACGGATTACAAGGTTAAACTTCTTTGTGATTGCGCGAATGTTCGTTACACTAAAGTGACGTGACTTAGTAACATCACATCGAATTTAAACAATTAAACACATTTGATGTGTAGGGTTAAATTTGTAATTAGATCACAATGTTTTTAGGACAATCCACTTGTTTTAAAATTTCTAGTGGGAGAGAGATACAAAGGTTGGATCTCACGGCCTCCATTGTTGGTTCATAGTAGTGTGAAATATATACTTTGTCTTTGCTTCGAGCTTAGCATTCCATGCGGAGAGTATTTATTTCATGGTACTACAGGATTGATTTCTTGGTTTATAGTAGTTTGATCAAACACCTTGTCTTAGCCTCGAGCTTTGCATTCCATGCGGAGGGTGTTTTGTATCATGGCACTACATAATAAGCCTATTTAAGGGGATGAAATGTGGTTACACATGATTCTAGGCAATGGTGTACACTAGACTAAGTTTGATAGTATCCTCTATGCTAAGTTCTTGCTATTATCACTTAGAGGCCAAAGAATTAGCGGCAAATTATTTGTTTGGTAAGAGTTACCATGATAGCATTAATAATGAGAGTAATTCTCGCCTGATCGTAGTGGTTGGTATTCACTCTATGCTGAGGAATATTAATTGCGGGATTAGGTTGTCGTTGCACCTAGTATAGTATGTTTTTCGGGTTTTATACTATATGGTTATGGATGCAAAATATAATGTCCCTGTAATTATGTTCATAGTCTCGAATTGAAGTTGCCATAAAATTTTGTTCTCTAACTATTTTTTTATTGAATCACATTAACTAAGATATAATTTTGGACATGGTGCTTAAAGGAGCTGAAGTACATATATATGTTTCAATTCAGCATTATCATAATTTCCTATGCATGATGCATTGATGGAAGATGGCTTATGATATGATCATAATCTCCATTGAAATGCTAATATGTTACATTGGCTTTTATCTCAAATGTGCTACAGCATGAGATGCAAGAGTTAGTACTAGACTTAGACTTTGTATTAAGTCTAAATGAGATGTTTAGTATGAAATATCATGCTACTAGATGATATTTAATATAAGTCATATTGAGTGCCAAGAAAAGCTTAAGTATTTCCAATTCTATATCATTTTATGAAAATATTTTCATTTTAAAATGAATTGGAATTCTTGGATGTAGAGATTAAATGTTAATCTCATATGAATATTGTAAGGACACAATTCAAGTTCCCAAACTACGACTGGGAGAAAAATGGGCTTGAAAGGCCTTTCTTCACAATGAATTTGTAGAGGATGGGTTTGTAATTTAGATTTCAAGGATGGTTTAGACAATTACAAAAAGAACGGGCTTTGGGCCCAATGGAACAAAACAAAGAATCGTTTGCAAAGAGTAAGACTGAGAAGTCGTCCTCGGATAGTGTCCGAGGATGGTTTATAATAATATTTCTCAAGTTTGGATACAAGTGTTGATTATCATTTACTATTGACTCTATCTCTTCTACTCCAAAAGTCCCTCCTCTCTTCGTATGCCTTTCCTCCTATTTATATCTTTTTCTTTTCCTTCATCACCTTCCACTTTCCTGGTTGCAATTCTCATTTTTGGATACTTGTCCCATCCATTCTTCCCTAAAGCCCGCTGGGATTAGGGACCAAGTTCCAAGCTTAATGTTCAGGTCCCATCCTTCCATCTATACAGTCAGCGTATCAACTTACAGAGCTTTTAATGTATGGGCGGTGGTAGCAGCTTTATTTTTAGACATTCCACCGTTCTTTCTATCGCCCTCCACGTATACTGTGCATCCCCATAATTGTAGGACTCTTTATAATATAACCCAAGGATACTAAAATTCTCTTCCTATGTCCTCGGCTTTGTAATCCGAGGACAAATCTACTCCTCGGACGTATTTGGATATTTAAATAGTCCACGACCATTTTGATGTCTTCGGATTTCGGGTTTCCAGCCCAAAATACTTCGTTGGGCCATCCTTCATATACTATTGGGCCCAATACCCCTACAATAGCCCCTCGAGTTTCTTTATTTTTTCACCTCGGGAGAAAAATAGAATCTCGACTTTAAAAAGACCCTTTTACCCTGCAGAATTTTTGGCAATATTGTTGACAGAAATAACTTCTGAATCACCCATCGCGTGTTCCCAATGCTTCGGTATGCGAAACGCCCCCGAATTGATTGTTGGCGCTTCTATGTCCCCCACGTTTTATTAATATGACACATATCCAACGGTCGAGAGCGATTCCTGGGTTGAGGCGGGAATTCGCCCGCTTTAAAACACCTTCTGACATATAAATACTAATTTTCTTCAAAATTCTTCACACTACAGAAACCTCATAATGTACCTGCCATACTTTTCATCTCCCCGTACTCTCTCTCTGTCTATCAAGTACCCTGTCCGAGGTGACCGTGCTTTCTTCCTTTTTTAAAAGTAAGTTCTTCAATACTCTGCCCCTCCTTATCAGCTTTTTGTTTCTTTTGTTTCTTTTCTTTCCCATCTTCTCTTTTTCACTGTGTCTTTCATCCTCGGCATAGTTATTTTTCTCCACACCCCCCTTTTTTTTCAAAAAGAATGGGTAGATTTGCGTCCCTGGTGGATTCAAACGAAAAAATAGAACAGTTTAAGGTTAAGTACAAAATTCCCTCGGATGTATCCATTAGGTACTGTAACGAGGAAGAGTATTATACAAAAAGAAAAACGGGGGAAGTTGTAATCCCGATGATTGCTTTCATCGAAGGGGGAATGAAAATCCCCATGGGAACTGTGACTAGGGATTATCTTAGGGCTTTTAGGTTGGCTCCTACCCAGTGTGCCCCAAATGTCTTTAGGATCTTAGGTTCCATAGATGCTTTAAATGAGAAGATGAACCTAGGGCTCACTCACCACGACGTGAACTGGGTTTATAACCTCCATCACCTAAGCAAAAAAGATGAATATTACCTAAAGTCTAGACACCCAGAAGTCAGGCTAATTCAATGTCTGCCTGAATCAAATAAGGGCCTAAAAAATGACTTCCTGATCATATCAGGAAATTGGCACGACGGCCTCCCCTGTCCGACAAGGGAAGGGACTCCAGGTGAAGTTTCTTTTACATACTATTATTTTTCGTCTTTTTACTTACTCTTACCCACTTTTACTTGGATAACTCTGCAGATCCACACGCAGCGGATCGTCATCCTAACCTTGTGGATTTCGGGCGATTGGATAGGATCCTACAAGCCGAGATCTTCGTGCACACCGACGGTCAACTCCGTGCGGCTCATCTGATCCTCGGCTACACTCCAATATCAAAAGCTTTTCAGGCGCCGAAGTGCGTGATTAAAGCCCGCGATCCTCGTCTTCCTCGGATTAGCGTTGCTGTGGAGGGTTTTTTGCTACCGGGGGGGACTACCATTCCTCAAGGTATTTTGGTCACCCAACCAATCCAACCGCCACCATTTGTTCCAGTTGGGATTCCCACAGTTCCTTTCTCCACAAATTTAACCTCTGGTGAAGCTGCATCTTCCTACCTCACTGTAAAGGAAGAAGAAGAAGAAGAAGAAGTTGACGTACCAGATTCCGAGGACGAGTTTGAGGTTTTTAACCAACTCTACTCTCCTGAAGATTCAACTTCCATCCTCGGCACTTCTACCCAAATCTCAAAGGTTACTTCTGAAGAACTTGACGTTATGGGCATTCAACGAAAGATTAAGCCCAGCCTGAAAGATGTCCTTGAGGGCGCTGACAAGGACCCTAGAGTCCAAGAACCTCCAAAAGAGGTGCGCCCTCGGACTCAAGAAAAGGGTGCTGACAAACGCCCTGAAGCTAGGCTTCCTCCTCCTCCTCCATCCTCCCAAACTCAACGTGCCAACATAGCTGATCTCAAAAGAAAAAGGGATCAGCCAAAAGGGAAGGAAATTGTGGAGGTAGGAAAGGGTTCTGTTTCCAAGGAGCCCGAGGTGGAAAAGGGTGCAAAGCAGGCCCGCACCATACAGACTAGGTCGGAAAGAAGAACCGACCAACAGGCGGTCGTACGCGCCCCTGTATGGCTTCCTGACCTTTCTATGGATGACGAGGTCATTACCGTGGATGCGTCCATTAGAAATTCCGATGAAGGGACAGCGGCATGCGTCGCAGATGCTTTGGAGCAGGCACTGTTACTCCCCGAGGATATGATTGAGCTGAGAAAGAAAAGGGACCACACCGTCTTCATGACTTTGAAGAAGGAGCTTGCAATGGTGAGTTTTCTCTAAAACCTTGACTTTTGTTTTTATTTCCTATATATATCTATATGTGTAAGTTTTATATGTTTTGTTCGTAGGCCGTTCAATCTGCCCACAGGGCAGAAGAGATTGCCATTAATTCCTACAAGTCTCTGAGGGCTGAGGAGTCCAGGCGTGAAACTGCTCAAAAGATCTCGGACCTTCATAAGAAGAAACTGCAGGAGGTCACTGCAAAATTGGCTAAGGCTGAGAGTGCTAAGGCGGGCTTAGAGGCTGATCTGAAAACGACGACTAAACAGGCCGAGGATCAGTGCCTAATGCTTCGCCAAGCTGAGGATAACCTCTTAGTAGCACGAAGGCTCGTAGAGGATCTTAAGAAAGATCTGAACGAGTCTGAGAAGGCCAAGGAAGAAGCCATCAAGGGCAAAGAAGAAGCCATTGAGGAGAAGAAAAAGGCTGAGAAAGCAAAAGAAGAGGCCGAGAACTCGAGGGACCAAGCCGAACAAGACGGTTATGATATAGGCGTGAAGGAGGTCACTGAAACCTTCAAGGCTCAGGTTCCCGAGGTATGTAGGCACTACTGCCTCCAAGTGTGGAATGAGGCACTTTCCCAAGCTGGGGTTGATGCCTCTTCCACTCTTTGGAAAGCAGAGAGTGTCTACTATCCTCCTGCAATTCGCGCTTCTTCCATTCCTGACACTGCACAAGAAGCTGCCCCTGGATCATCCGAGGATAAGGGGGTGTTTTGGCTGAAGACTCAATTCTTCCTGAAGATGCCCCTGAACAACTTGACCCTGCACAAGAAAAGGCAATTGAAGACGTACAGCCTTCAAGTGATCTTCGGGAATCTCCAAAGGATGAGTTGGGTGATAAAGCTAACCCAATAACCTTGATAGATGATCCCAAAGGCAAAGGAATTGCCGTTGAGTCCTCGGCTCAGCTTCCATCTCCTCAAAACCCCAAAGGCCCTCTGAAGATTAAGCTGAAACAGTGACTTGCTTGTTGTCTTTCCTTTCTTTATTTTTATTTTGTCTCCAAGTGTAATACCTAAGTATAGGTGCAAAAGTACTATTTGGAATTTTAATATAAGAATGAATGTTGTTTTTAGATGATTTATATATATATATATATATATATATATTTTATGTTGATCATATCATTCCATAAATATCATCTTTTTGTCTTTTACCAAAGTTATTAACAACAACTTGAATTGAAATTGATACTCCAGGAGGGCTTTAATTATGCCGGGAACTGCATTAAGTGATGCATTTGGAGTATTTGATTCATCATTTTGGATCTCTAGTTTGAACTATGTAAAGATAAGGCATATGGTCCATGCAAATATCTGATGTTTATGTCAAAAAAGAACAGAAGTATTAATTTTTCCCAAGTAAATGATCCGAGGATCGAGGCATACCAAGCTTCAGCTTGTTACTTAGATAAATAAATTTAAAGTGTTAATTTTCCCAAAGTAGGTGATCCGAGGACCAGACGTAACTTAGGTTCTGTTTAACACTTAGTAAAGAGTATCAATTTAGACGAGGTATGTGGTCCGAGGATCCAGGCATACCAAGTTTCAACTTGATAAAATGTTAATTTTCCCAAAGTAGATGATCCGAGGACCAGACGTAACTTAGGTTCTGTTTAACACTTAGTAAAGAGTATCAATTTAGACGAGGTATGTGGTCCGAGGATCCAGGCATACCAAGTTTCAACTTGATAAAATGTTAATTTTCCCAAAGTAGATGATCCGAGGACCAGACGTAACTTAGGTTCTGTTTAACACTTAGTAAAGAGTATCAATTTAGACGAGGTATGTGGTCCGAGGATCCAGGCATACCAAGTTTCAGCTTGATACTTAGACGAATAAATTTAAAATGTTAATTTTCCCAAAGTAGATGATCCGAGGACCAGACGTAACTTAGGTTCTGTTTAACACTTAGTAAAGAATATCAATTTAGACGAGGTATGTGGTCCGAGGATCCAGGCATACCAAGTTTCAGCTTGATATTTCGACGAATGAAGATAACGAATATAATGTAGTTTACAACACAGAACGGCCGAAGTGCCTTTTATTTAGTAATAGTACCTTCGTAGATTATTTACATTCCAGGGACGTTGTACAACATTTTCGTCCAAATCCTCCAGATTGTAGGCCCCTATTCCTGCTACCGAAGTAATACAATAAGGTCCTTCCCAGTTGGGCCCCAATTTTCCCCACGCAGGATTCTTCATCGTGCCCAAAACTTTCCTTAGTACTAAGTCACCTGGTCCAAGAGGTCGAAGTTTCACATGAGAATCATACCCCTGCTTGAGCTTATGTTGATAATAAGCTAGTTGAACCATGGCGCTTTCTCGCCGTTCCTCAACTAAGTCTAAGTTTCTCATTAACAGATCATCATTGCTATCTGGAATAAAGGAGCTTTTCTTCAGGGTTGGGAACCTAGTTTCTAAGGGGATTACTGCCTCGGCCCCATAAGTCATGGCGAAGGGTGTTTCTCCTGTGGATCTTCGTGGTGTAGTTCTATACGTCCACAAGACATGTGGCAGTTCTTCCACCCACCTCCCCTTGGCGTCACCCAACCTCTTTTTGAGTCCGCTCACTATTACCTTGTTGACAGCCTCGGCTTGCCCATTTCCTTGGGGATAAGCCGGAGTGGAATATCTATTCGTAATGCCAAGATCACAGCAGTATTTCCGAAAGGCTTTGCTATCAAATTGTAAACAGTTATCTGAAATAAGAGTATGAGGAATGCCGAACCTGGTAACGATATTCTTCCATACAAACTTTTTTGCTTCCGTGTCTCTGATGTTTGATAATGGCTCAGCTTCAACCCATTTGGTGAAGTAATCTGTTCCCACGAGAAGCCACCGTCTGTTTCCCGTTGCTTTGGGGAAGGGTCCAACGATGTCCAAGCCCCATTGGGCAAAAGGCCATGGGCTAGATAGAGGATTCAGGACTCCACCTGGTTGATGTATATTTGGAGCGAACCTTTGACATTGGTCACATTTCTTTGCATAATCTTGCGCTTCTCTCTGCATATTTGGCCACCAATAGCCCTGAGTAAGGGCCACCGTGAGCTAAAGACCTTCCTCCTGTGTGACTTCCGCAAATCCCTTCGTGTAACTCTTCCAAAAGTAGCTCCGTTGCTTCGGGGTGTATGCATAGCAAATATGGTCCCGAAAAGGAACGTTTGTACAATTTTTGGTCCTCGGATAACCAGAAACGAGTGGCTTTCCTGCGAACTTTATCTGCTTCAGCCTTTTCTCCAGGCAGGATGTCATTTTTGAGAAATGTTACTATTTGATCCATCCAACTAGGCCCTGTCCTAATTTGAAGAATTTGAGTGGAGTTACCGTCTGTCCCAGTGGGTTTCAACAGATCTTCAACGAGGATAACTCGTGGTAGACTTTGTGCCGAGGACGTCGCGAGCGTGGCTAATGAGTCGGCATGGGTATTTCCACATCTGGATATATGTAATAGTGAAAAAGAATCAAATTTAGGTTGCATATACCTGACCTGGGTTAGGTACTCTCGCATTCTGGAATCCCTTGCTTCTAGCTTCCCTTCAACTTGGCCTACCACCAATAGTGAATCCGAGAACATCTGCACCGTCTTTCCTCCCATTTTGTGAACCATGTTCATCCCTGCGAGGACGGCTTCATACTCTGCTTCGTTGTTGGTGGCCGAGAATCCCAATGTTAAAGATTTCTCAAAAGTAATTCCCTCTGGAGATATCAAAACTAGTCCGATACCTGATCCCCTCTGATTTGCTGCTCCATCAACATGGACTTTCCATAATGGAGGCCCTTCACACGAAATCATGCCTACTGATTTTGTACCCATGCCTTCTTGATAGTCCTCTAACGAAGGCTCAGCAAATTCCGCCACAAGGTCCGCGATGACCTGTCCCTTTATAGAGGTGCGGGGCATATACTTGATATCAAAAGCTCCTAGGACAGTTCCCCATTTGGCAATTCTTCCCATATAATCTGCACTTCGCAGAATTGATTTAAGAGGGAGTTGTGTAAGAACAATAACCGTATGAGACTGGAAGTAATGGGGAAGTCTACGTGTAGCATGTACCACCGCCAAGATAGCTTTCTCCAGTGGCAAATAACTCAGCTCGGCCTCATGCAGAGATTTGCTCACATAATAAACCGGTCTCTGGATGTTATTGTCATCTCGGATAAGAACCAAACTAACGGCATGGTTAGCCACCGCAATATATGCAAACGTAATCTCATCAACCTCTCGGTCGAGACATAACCGGTGGTCGCGAGAGATATTCTATGAGCTGTTGGAAAGCTACGGCGCACTCCTCGGTCCATTCAAAACCCTTCCATTTAGTTAATAATTGAAAGAAAGGCCTGCATCGGTCCGCGGACCGAGATATAAATCGGTTAAGAGCAGCGATCCTGTTAGCCTTTGCACTTCTTTAGGATTCCGAGGTGGGTGTAAGCTGTTTATTGCCTTAACCTGAGCAGGATTCACTTCGATTCCCCGGTGAGTCACCATATATCCTAGAAACTTGCCCGACCCCACACCGAAAGAGCATTTAGAGGCATTGAGCCGTAATTTATACTCTCTTAGCTTCTTAAAAGTGTTGCTCAGATCTTCCAGATGTGCAGAAACTTCTTTACTCTTTACCACCATATCGTCCACATATACCTCAATAGTATTTCCTAGCTGTGCCTCAAACATCCTCGTCATCATCCTTTGATATGTAGCCCCTGCGTTTTTCAGTCCAAAAGGCATTACCTTATAATGATAATTTCCTGTAGGAGTGACGAATGCAGTCTTCTCCTGGTCCTCGGCGGCTAAGGGTATCTGGTGGTAACCTTGGAAAGCATCGAGAAAACTCATCCGAGGATGCCCAACGGTAGCGTCAACTAACTGGTCAATCCGAGGCATTGGGAATGAGTCCTTCGGGCAAGCTTTGTTTAAATCTGTGAAATCTACACAAACTCTCCACTTCCCATTCTTCTTCTTCACCACCACAGTATGGGCTAACCATTCAGGATAAAACACTTCTTTGATAGCCCCTGCCGCTTTGAGTTTGAGTACTTCCTCTTTTACGGCTTCAGAATGTTCTTTTGAGGACCTCCGAGGTGGTTGCCTCCTCGGAACTACAGTTGGATTGACCCTTAAATGATGACATATGAAGTTCGAATCAACCCCAGGGGCCTCATACGCGTTCCAAGCAAACACATCGATATTTTTCTTTAGAAATAAAATCAGCTCTGTCTTCTCTTCCTGCGGCAATTGAACTCCAACCTGGAAGAACTTTTCAGGATCATTGTCTATGATAATTTTCTCCAATTCTTCACATACTGCCTCATCTACCTCGGCTATGGGAAGAGACTTTGATTGCTATGCTTCACCGTTAGCCGAGGAAGGGGAGTCTGGTTCTGGTCGACGCAGAATTGCGGTCGTGACACACTGTCGAGCCACAGATTGACTCCCAAGTAACTCCACCACCTGGTCTCCAGAATGAAATTTGATTTTGACATGCAAGGTTGAGGAAACAGCCCCTAACGCATGCAGCCAAGGTCTTGCCACAATAGCCGTATAGGGAGAATAAGCATCGACCACAATGAAATCTACGTCTACCACCTCCGGACCTGATTGCACCGGCAGTCTAATCTGTCCCTTTGGAACGACGGCTCTCCCTTCGAAGCTTATCAAGGGTGAGTCATATGGCATAAGATCTTCAACTCTTAACTTCAAGCCTCTAAATAGGTCAGGGTACATGATATCTGCACCACTACCTTGATCAACCATTACCCTCTTTACATCATAGTTCCCTATTCTGAGGGTTACCACTAAGGCATCATCATGAGGCTGGATGGTCCCGATCTTGTCCTCTTCGGAGAAACTTAGGACTGGCAGGATACTTGCCTTAATCCTCTTCGGCTGATCCCGTGACTCCTCGGCAAATGTTCGAGCAACTGACATTACCCTGAAAGGAGCTGAGCCAGTCCTACCAGGTGCTGCAAAAATGACATTGATAGTACCTAGAGGAGTATGTACACTTCCTTCTCGGTTCTCTCCATGATCAGGATGTAAGGAGTGATCCTCACGCTGGGAGCCGACGGACTCTGCACTGCGTGGTGGTTTTGATCCTACCATGACGTCCTAAACTTCCTTAAAAACTAAATTCCCACAGACGGCGCCAATTGTAAGGACACAATTCAAGTTCCCAAACTACGACTGGGAGAAAAATGGGCTTGAAAGGCCTTTCTTCACAATGAATTTGTAGAGGATGGGTTTGTAATTTAGATTTCAAGGATGGTTTAGACAATTACAAAAAGAACGGGCTTTGGGCCCAATGGAACAAAGCAAAGAATCGTTTGCAAAGAGTAAGACTGAGAAGTCGTCCTCGGATAGTGTCCGAGGATGGTTTATAATAATATTTCTCAAGTTTGGATACAAGTGTTGATTATCATTTACTATTGACTCTATCTCTTCTACTCCAAAAGTCCCTCCTCTCTTCGTATGCCTTTCCTCCTATTTATATCTTTTTCTTTTCCTTCATCACCTTCCACTTTCCTGGTTGCAATTCTCATTTTTGGATACTTGTCCCATCCATTCTTCCCTAAAGCCCGCTGGGATTAGGGACCAAGTTCCAAGCTTAATGTTCAGGTCCCATCCTTCCATCTATACAGTCAGCGTATCAACTTACAGAGCTTTTAATGTATGGGCGGTGGTAGCAGCTTTATTTTTAGACATTCCACCGTTCTTTCTATCGCCCTCCACGTATACTGTGCATCCCCATAATTGTAGGACTCTTTATAATATAACCCAAGGATACTAAACTTCTCTTCCTATGTCCTCGGCTTTGTAATCCGAGGACAAATCTACTCCTCGGACGTATTTGGATATTTAAATAGTCCACGACCATTTTGATGTCTTCGGATTTCGGGTTTCCAGCCCAAAATACTTCGTTGGGCCATCCTTCATATACTATTGGGCCCAATACCCCTACAAATATGATCCACAAGTCCTTGATAGAATCATTTGATCAATTCAGACTGTTTTGAAAATAATTTTTTATTTTTTATTTTATCTGAATTGATGACTGAATTCTACGCAAAGGAAGACATCCTTAAAGCTAAGGGTAGGATCAATATGATTTAATTCAAATTCTTAGCCTAGACCGAAAGGAAAAGGTGGTAAGAAGAGGAATTAAAATACCAAATAGTTGGGCAAGCTATTTGCCCTAGTAGTTGCCAAAAGGAAATTAGACTCAAAAGTATGACCAAAAGGAAAGTGTTTCCGTTTTGGTAAAGCTAAGCTTTGTCCATGATTGTTTTCTAGATGGAGATTTACATGTTTTACTTTTTAAAGAGAAAGTTTACATCCTTTGATATTGTATGTTTTTGGCACTTATGTCTAGATCTTATTAATCTAAATGATATTCAAGATTGGTGATATGCTCTATGTATTACTAAATGATATACTCTATGTATTACTATACATTTTCTAAAATTGATTTCAAAAGTTTGTTCCTAGGACATTTGTCAAATTGTGGATTAGGTAAAAACCTAGTATATGATACTTCCACTTTTGGGGATGTCCAGCACTTGTGCTAGAAAGGAAGTCTAACAAAATGAAATCAAAAGGTAGAAAAATGTGTGTTTATGTTGGGTATCCAAAAGGAATTTCAAAAAAATTGTTTTGGTAGTCATAAAAAAGATAAGATGTTTGTAAAGTACAAATACAAAGTTCTTGATGATGACTATGTGAATAATTTTAAAGCTATACATAGAATCATTCTAGAAGAAAAATGTCAGAATTTGTTGTAAGACAACTATGAAATACATTTAGAAATGAGATGGTAGTATTAGATACATCACAAGGAATTATTCTAGATATATAGCTAATACACCGATACAATATCGTAGTGGGAGGATTATCAATCATCAAATAAATTCATACTTTTGGAATAAACTTTTGAAGTCATTCCACAAGGATATGAATTTGATCCTCGGTCCTACGTAGAGGCAATAGATGATATAAATATGGATTACTGGATCAAGGTTATGTAAATAGAATTAAATTCTATTTAAAGTCTAGAACTTGTAGAGGAGCCTAATGGCATTAAGCCTATTGTTCTCAAATAGGTCTACAAGAAAAATTGAGATTGATAGATTTGAAGGTGCAAACCTTCAAAGTCAAGACTAATGGCGAAAATATTTATTCAGAACGAAATGGTTCGACTATAAAAGATTTTTTCACCAATAGTCAAGTTTGACTCTATCTAGATTCTCTTATCCATTATATTTCATTTGGATGAAATATGGCAATGGATATCAAGAAAGCTTCTTTTAGTAGCAATTTTGAGGAAGACATCTATATGATGCAACTAGACTTGTACATAGCAAAGAAACGGTAGTATTTAGATTGCAAGTTGCTTAAATTCCATTTAAGGATTAAAGATAGCATCCAAATCATAAAATATTATCTTTGATCAAGAAATCAAATTGTTTGATTTTGATCAAGTATTAAAAGGCCTTAGGTGTGTAAAAACTATATAGAATAATAAATTTCTTAATGTATGTTGATGACATTCTAATCATTTAGAATGATGTTGATTTATTGTCATCAATGGAGTTTTTGGTTGTCTAGTCCAGTTTGATATAAAGTACTTGGGAAAGACTGGTCACATCCTAAGAATTAAACTTTGTTATAATTTAGAAATTAGGATGTTGGGTCTATCTCAAACTGCTTAAATAGATTAGATTCTAGCCAAGTATAGCATATAATACTTCAAGAAATGATTCTTTCTTTTTAAGTTTGAAGTTCCTTTATATAGGATTGTGGTCCTAAGACATATAAAAGGAAGAGCATATTAAGACGGTTCCTTATATCAAATAGATAGGAAGTCTTTATGCTATGCTACATGCTAGGCTAAATATCTATTTTACGGTGGGCATAGTAAGTAAATATCAATTGAATCAAAGATCACTTAAGTTAGTGGGAGTAAAGCATATACTCAAATATCTTATGGGAATGAGGTGTTATATGCTTGTCCACAGAAGTGAAGTTTTGATTATTACTGGATGTGCAAATACTGATTTGTAGTTTGATTGTGATTCATGAAGTTGGACTTCAAGATATGTGTTCATCCTTGGTGGTGAAGATACACATTATGAAATTGAACTTCAAGATATGTGTTCACTCTAGGTGGTGAAGATACACATTAAGTGTCAATGATATCGTCTCATTAGAGAGATATGAGTACATGAGAAATAGTAGTAGTAGAAAAGATAATTTATGCAATAAATTTGGCTGTAACTTGTTTCCAAGCCTTGCCTTAGAGTGATTATGAATTACTCTAAAGGGAAATAAGTGTCAGATATATGATAAATTGTCTTTGAGAGAAAGTGGGAGATTGTTGGGGTTTATGCCCTAAAACCCAATTTATTGGCATGTATATAATAATTAAATTGTTTAATTATATGAGACTATCTATAAATGAACTAAGACATTATCATAGTCCATGAGATGCATTGTATGTGATTTATGTGAAAAGTCACAGAAGATATAAATCACAAGTTCTTTGTAAACTCAGAAGTTTAGTTCGTAGTCGGTGATGAAATTGGGCGTTTCAGCTGCGAAGACTATAACATATCAACTAAGATGATTTGTCTTGATCATGGAAGTGGAGACTTCTAGTTGGTATGTTGATATGTTTTAAGAGTTAAGACATATTGAATTGGACCGCTGTGAGATTTATTATTCTCCTAACGACTGTCAAATGAATAATAAATCTCACGACTTCTATTTACATCAACTCTAAATCCTGAAAGAATAATGGACCTGATCATGAGATGTAGGTTGCTTTGATATATCAGGAGTGAGATCTATTGGTTACGGTCAAAACCTCAGTATGTTGGCCATCCGCATTTAGTGTTGATGGAACATATATTCTCAAGATGGAATTCATAGTCTCTTAATGGAGATACAAAATATTTCCTTGAGATAAGTTTAATGGATTTAGTTATTCAGAGTGTTGGGCCCAACCACTTTAGTAAGGAGTTACTAAAGTATATATTTATGAAATTGGATTTCATAAATATATGACGAATAACATAAAGGATTAAACTGGGTACTCAAGGATTAAGATGTAGTAATCTTCAAAGTGGCAGTCTATATTCATGACTTTGGATTACTATGAATATTTTAATGAAGGGGTTGTATGCATAATAAAGTCTTGGGATATAATTTATTAATAAGGCCTAGAGTGCAATTATATTTATATAGTGGTATTAAATATAATTAATGGTAACTTTGGACTTGTCAAGAGTTGACGGAAAAGCCCAAGACCCATTGGAGCTAGTGTCTTATTGGTCCCTTTTGGTCCCACTCCAAACCACACACTAAAGCCCAATTGGAAGGATCCAATAGGGCAGTCCAATTAGATAATCAGTTACTTATAAAGGGAGAAACATACAGAATTTTGATGAGTGAAAATAAGAAACGGTGTGTATGTGAGTGTGAGACACACACTTTCATTCTTCCTTTGAAAACTGATTGAGAGACCACACATCTTGGGCGTAAAGTGGAATTGGAGTGAAGATTAAAAGTGTTCCCAAGTGCTTCTAATCTTTGTTTTGAATTTCTCCATACTAAGGTACGCTATCTTGTTCTTAAATTCTGAAATTTACATAGTACATGTTATCAATCATGAATGAAATAGATCCTTATTTGTTGCTTCCGCTATGTGTTTTGTATGAGATACAAAACCAGTTTTTTTCCTTCAAGATGATCACCGCTTTCTGTGAGCGCCCTTCTGATTGGGGTGAGCACCAATTTACATCATGTCGACCTTTTGCTAAAGGCCCTCGTTTCTTAAACATGGTGATGACTTTTTTCTTACATCCTCTCTCTCACTACAACTCTATCACAGAGCCTTGTGCTCGTTTTCTGCTGTCTCTTATTGAGAATCTTATTATTGACTTTCCTTCACATTTCATCTTCTCTATCGTAGATGTGTATAAGGATACGACTACCGTGATAAGCTTATCTTTCCTTCCGCTATCACGAGGATTTTATGCCATTTTTCTATCACTTTTCCTGTCTCCGACCCTTTTCATGTCATGCTTGCCATAAACGCCGCTATCGTAAAACGTAGTGAGGCACAGCTTAGGTCGCGACAGACAGGTTCAGCAGCTCCATCCTCCCGTTCTACTCCATCTAGATCTGATCGTGCTTCATCCGCTCCCTCCTCCTCTACGAGCGACGTGTCACTAAGAGACATTATGGCGCAGCTTCAGCGCATGGATGCTCACCTGGATACTCTCTCTACAGAGTTGTATTAGGTGAATGTTCGTGTTGGTCACATTGCTAGGCGACAGGTGACCATAGGTGGTTTTGCTCCCGAGATTTCTCCTCCACCACCTCCTGTGGCTTCCGCATTTGGGGATGATGATGGTGATGACGATGATGCTTCAAATGATGATGATGGAGATGCTAGCTCTACCGATGAGATGTCTTCTTGACACTCTACCATTTGTCACTCGTGACAAAAAGGGGGAGTAGTTTTGGGTTATGAGAGTAGTCATACTTAGGGGGAGAGCTTGTATAGGGACATTTTTTTATAGGGGGAGTGTTGAGTGTTGAGGGATGTAGTGAGGATTACTTGTATCTTTTTCTTTTCTCCACTTTAGATACATATTCTTCTTGTACCTAGGTCTTGTGACCATTATTACATACATTGTGCTCATTTTTGTTATATATGTGATGTTGTATGTTTCTTTCACCTATCTTTACATGTGTTGTTTCTTTTCTCTCTTTATACACATGTTTCTTGTTTTGTATGCAATCTATTATTTATGTTTCACACTAAAATGCCTTGATGAGTTTTGTTTAAATTATTTTAGAAATACAGGTTATCAAAGTCTACTTGTCATAAACTCTCTTCTTGCAAAGTTTTTCAAGAGTTTGTGTTAGGATAGATTTTATTGTATTCAACAAGTGAATATGAGTTGAGTAATTTATGACTTCTCTCATATGTTCATTTGTTTGTTGTGGTTTTGTCACGGATTGCCAAAGAGGGAGATTGTTAGGACATATGTTGTTCACTTGTTTAGAACATAGGTCATTCATTATTTATGTAATTGGCTAATCCTTTGTGAAAACGCACTTTACTTGTAATTAGGTAGATTTAGGATGAGGTTAATGCTTCAAGAAACAAGGTTTCAAGATCAAGTGTTAAAGCCATGCAAGTCTGTTCAAGAAACAAGCTTAGAAGTGCTCTTCATTAAAGCTCGACAGCTGCATCTATCGAGCTTTAAGAAGCTGTTCTAGCCCCAAGGCTCGGCAGCTGCTCGACAGCACCTCGACACCTTTAGCTATTAAGATTCAAGAAAACAGATTCTGAGTTCTGTTTTGATTCCAATCCTTGGATGTGTCTTTGGGCCTTCTTTTCTTCTAACCCTAGACATATAAAAGGATTATTTTAAGGGCCGTCAAAGAGTGGCAAGTTGCATAAGCATTGAGAAATCCTTGTTCATGCAAATTGTAACTTAAGACAAAGTTCTTGCCCTAATTCATCTTTCTCATGAAGAAGTTGTTGTGTCTTTGCACCGTAGGGTTCTGTAACCAAGCATCTTCTTGATCTTCATTGTGTGGATGAATTGAAGAACTTTGCAGCCAACAATCTTCTCTAGTTGGTGATTGAAGTCACATACTGGGATCCACACAAATTGGTTAGTCACGTACTTGGGAGTCGTGCATCAAAAGGAGAAACTGTCACTACAGAACAAGTCCAATTGGGTATTGGGGTAAGGGTTCAACTGTAGGTTGGTAAGGTACTTGAGATTCCTTTACTTGTAACCACTTGTTGTGATAATAGTGGAGTTTCGGGAGTGGTGACCTTAAAATCACCCGATGGGGTTTTTGCCGTGTAGGTTTTCCCCATTCGTAAACAAATCACCGTGTATCTTATTTTCCGCTGTATACTGTAGTTTATTGGTGATTTGTTTGTGCTACCACGCGTTTGCATGTTAATTTGATTAATTAATAACTTGACTAATTAATCAACTTAATTCATCACAAGGGGTCAATACGTTTTTGGCCTATCATGGTGCTTCAGCATTGGCGAACCAAATAATGAAGATTGAATAAGTCCATATAGTTGGACAAGCAACGGGATGAAACAATCGCCTTCAACATGCCAACCTATTGTAACGCCGTTATGAAACCCATATTAGACATCTCCTCATCTACCCATGCCTTCCAACCGAAAGAGGTGCCCAACTCAAATTCAGAGAGGATGAGCACAGGAAGCGATGTCCTTTGGCGTATATCAAGATCGAGAATGGAAGAAGCCAAAGGGGCCCAAGACACCTCCGTATTGCGGCAGGAAATGGAGAGCTACACACGGCCTGGCGATGGAGGTAAATAATCATTGGGCACTACTGGAACATAAATGTGGGCATCGTACCATAGATCGATGAGGGGAGGGCATTAGCTATTTGGGTTGCGACCCCCTTCCTCCTCTTTAGGGCGGTCCGTTTCAGAAAGGGGAGCCTCTTCGCCCACGGTCTTGGCAAAAGGGTCATCAGTAGCTACTTCTTTCCCCTTGTGGCGGGAAGAACCTTTATCTTTCGCCGACGTCATGATAGGTTATTTGATTAGGGAAGATTGGTGGAGAGGTTTTGTCAAAGGAAACACAGTGAAGAGAAAGGAAGGAAAAGGTTGTTCTAAGCAAATGATTGGAAAGGGAATAGTTTAAGTACTAATGACAATAAAGATGACGTGAAAAGATGCAATGGGTAAGCCATCAAAAGAAGCATCATATTAATGAAGCAGGACTTATGTTTTAGAATAACTACTAAACTAAGAAATTCGAAGAGACAACACTATTCACAACAAAAAAGAAAATAAGGTGGGGCCCACTATTCAAAAAATCTGCAAAAAAAAAATATTTCTTTTATTCGCATATGAACCGCAGATAGTAATTCATATATGCTCAGGAGGCTGAATGTTGATGCCCATTTTTGGTAAAAGGGCCCAATAGCAGAAGAAACTCAACAATATGAAAAAGGTGAAGAAAGGAAATAGCAAAGTAAAGATCATTAAGCCAGAATGGTAGGAATAATGATCCACAGGCCCTCAAAATAATAAAGTGGTTCCAAAGAAAGCAAATGGGACAAGGAAGCCCCAAAGAATGAAGTAGTAAGCCCATGGGAATCATAAGAAATAGAAAGAAAGAAAAAAGAGGTCGAAGGAGCCCAAAGAAAGGACTTGGTAAATGTGATTGGTTTAAAGGCCAATAAAGCCAAAGGAAAAGAATGTGGCAATTGGGCTAGGGAAGTCCAAGGGATTTAGCAAAAGCCCATGGGAATGTAAAAAGTTGGAAAGAATGAAATGGGCCGAGGATGCCGAAAGAATGAAATGGGCCGAGGATGCCGAAAGAATGAAATGGGCCGAGGATGCCCAAAGAGTGAAATGGGTTGAGGATGTCCAAGGAATAAAATGGGTCGGGAAGCATGAGATATTGTGTAAACTAGCCCAGTAAGAATGATGGGTAGTAGAAACTAAAAGGAGGAATAACACATGAAACTCGGATGGCAGGCACTTCAGCCCACAAGCCCAGGGGTAGTACAATAGACAAGGTTAAACGATATCATGTTAGAAATAATGCAATGGCATGGCAAGAGCACCAGCCAGCCTACAGATAAAGGATGAAAGGAGACATGGGCTGAATTAAAGAAGGGAAAGCCTTCACCCAAGCAATGTCCAACCTGAAGAAGGAATGAGATACAAAGAATGAAGATCCAAGAGCTCATCCACAAAACAAGAGTTAAACAAGCACCAAAGCGTGTAGTAGAGTCAAACAAACCTGTAGGCAATGGCAAAAGCATGAACGCCAAAGCAGCAATGGCCTCATTTGGTAGTGGAGCACGTACACAAGGCTTAGGCCCCACCTACTTGTACCCAGCCAATATAGGGGAGGTGGGACATGGGTCAGAGGTAAGAAAGGGTGTGGTCTAGTGGTGGAGAGAAAAGGGAGCCTATTTTGGGATTCCTACTCAAGCTATTTTGAGGGAAATGTCCTACTAGGATGACATCCCACCCAAAAAAGGCAAACATAAGCTAAAGTCATTGAGTGCAAGCTATAAAGGTTGGTGAGAGAGATGCCCAGCCCTTATCCGAATAAGAGTGCCAAGGGAAGTAAAAGAACAAAACAAAACTATTTTTGTCCGGGAATGAGGCATAGCATGGCCAACATAACGTAGTGGTTATGGCTGGGCAGCTGACAGACCAGTGGGCAATCTTGGAAGGACACCCATAACAAGCCAAAAGTAGTTGAGGAATAAAAATGGTAAATCTTGTCATAGCAAGCAATATAAAAGGCCATAGACATGCTTAGTAAACAATAACACAAGAAAAGCAGAGAGAGATAGGAATAACAATAGGCCACCCACTTCTCTCCCTCTTAATAGCCCACTCTCTAGAAAGTAAAAAATCTGAGATCAAGCCAGTTAGGTCCATTTTCCAAAGTAAGTAACCACTACAGTAGGATTCCCCTTTAAGGTTACCCACATTGGGGGTTGGTTCCCTTCTTGGACTTGAATCTACTAGAGGGTCAAGCCCATTCCTTTAGTAGACTAATCTTCTTTTCTTTTCCCATGGCTCATTAAAAACTAGCGTAACTTCTTTTTGCTAATAATTTGTTCTTGCGGTAATCACGTTATCATACTCCTCATTTGCGAAATTGTTTAAGTATTATTGTTGTCAGTAGGAATATTTTAGTTAAAGTATTTTAGCTATCCTGTTGTATTGTGTATTTTTTTTTTCCTGCTATAACGTTTTGTAACAGTATTTCCTGTCTTGGGTGCATGACATGCCCAAGATTTATGCCAAGGCTCTAACTTATGCACATGCTGGCCTAAGGTGTGTTTTAGTTAGGCCAGTCCCGACTCTCCTACCCTAGAATCATGAGGCCATAGTACAGCAGGAGCGATCTAGCTCAAGACACAAAAAGGCCCACCATACCGGGCACCATGGGGAAGTGGATGTGAGTGTCGTACCATGGGTCGATGAGGGAAGGACACTCACTATCAACCCATGGTATGGCACTTACTATCCAGATCGCGACCCCACTCCTCCTCCTCGTAGCGGTCTGATTTAGAGTGGGGAGTCTCTTTACCCACGGTCTCGGCAAGTGAATCATCGGTGGCGACCTCTTTCCCCTTATAGCGAAAAGAACCTTCACCTTTTGCCGGCAACATGATGGGTTGTTTGAACGGAGAAGATAGGTAGTGAAGTTTTGGGGAAGGTGATACGGTGAAGAGAAATGAAAAAGAAAAGAGTTATGAGAGAATAATGAGAAGGGAAAAGTCCAAGGACTAAAGACAATAAAATTGACTTGAAAGGAGGCAACGGTTCAGCCTTCAAAAGAAGCATCATATTGATAAAGCAAAAGTTGTGTTCTAGAATAACTGCTAAACTTGGGAATTTGAAGAGACAAACCTATTCATGGCAAGAAAGGAAATAAGGCAGGGTCCATTGTTTAAAAAAACCCGCAGAAAAAAAAGGGAAGAAAAGAAAAAAAAATTGTTATGTAAGTTTTCGCATATGAATTGCAAGACCAATTCATATGCTCAGAAGGATGAACGTTGATGTCCACTTTTGACAAAATGCCCAATGGCAGAAGAATCCCAACAATATGAAGAAAATGGGAAAAGAAAATAGTAAACCAAAGTTCACCAAGCCAGAATGGTAGGAATAATGGTCAACAAACCCACAAAAATAATAAGTGGTAAAGAAGAAACAAATGGGCCGAGCAAGCCCAAGGAATGAAGTAGCAAACTCATAGGAATAATAAGAGGTAAAGAAGAAGTAAATAGGGTAGGGAAGGCCAAGAAATGAGTTAGTAAATTCATAGGGTTGGCTTAAAAGCTAATAGGCTCAAAAGGAAATAAGAGCTAAGGATGTGGTAGTTGGGCCGAAGAAGCCCAAAGGATTTAGCAAAAACCCATAGGAATAAAAGAGGTAAAGAAGAAGTAAATTGGCCGAGGAAGCCCAAGGAATGAAATGGGTTGGCACAAAAGGAATGTAGTCCAATAAAGCCTAAAAGAGGTAAGGATGTGGAAAGTGGGCTGGCACCGCAGAAATGTTGGCTAATGAAGCCCAAAAGAGGAAAAAATGTGAAAAGTGGATTGGCAGGAGTATCAACCCGTAAAGCCATGGGTAACAAGGAAATAAAAGAGAGATATAGCAGGAGTAGTGCAATCACATGGCAAGATGACCAGCCAAGAAGCCTATGGACACAGGAAAGAAGAGGACATGGGCTAGGCAAGAAGGAGAGGGTCTGCACCCAAGCAATGCCCAGTCTAAAGAAGAGATGGAAAGTAGAGAATGTGAACATGAAGGCCCATGTATCATTCACGCCGCAAGAGTTAAATACCTACCAGATTGTACGACAAAATCGGACAAACATGGAGGCAATAGAAAAAGCATGAAGGCTAGAAAAGTAATGGATTTAGACAGAAGTGAAGCATACACACAGGGCCCAGGCACTACATTCTTGCACCTAGCCAATACATGGGAGGTTGGACATGGATCAAGGGTATGAGAGGGCATGGTCTGGTGGTGGGGAGAAAAAGGGAGTCTATTTTAGGGCTCCCACTCAAACTTCTTTAGGGAGAAATATCCTGCTAGGATGACATCTCACCCAAGAGAAGTATGAGCTCAAAGCACTAGATGCATGCCATAGAGGTAGGTGAGGGAGAGGATTAATCCTTATCTAAATGAGAGTAGTAACAACAAAAGGGAGGTAAGAGACAAAATAAACCACTTTTGTCTAGGAATGAGGCATGGCACGGCCAGCACAGTGTAAGGGTAGTGGCTGGGCAATCTTGGAAAGACACCCACAACCAACCAAAAGCGGTTGTTGGGTAAAAATGGTAAGTCCTATCATGGCAGGCAATATAAAAGAGAATGGTTGTGAAAAGAAAAAATGGGAGAGGAACAACAGCCAGAATTAGAGATAAAGCAATAAAGAAGAAAAGGAGAAAAGAAAAACACAGAAATCAAAGAAAAGCATGAGTGTTAGGAATAGAGGCATACATCAATAGGCTACCCATTTCTCTCCCTTTTGACAGACTCTCTGAGAAGTTAAGAATTAGAGTTTAAGTCATCTAGGTCCTTTTTACAAAGTGTGCAATCTCTATGGTAGGAGCCTTCCTTGAGGTTACCCACATTGGAGATTGGCTTCCTTTTTGGACTTGTGTTTGCTGAAAAAGTAAGCACATTTCTTTAGGCAGGCGAGCTTTACTTTTTGGTTGATGAATGATTCAAATTTGTTACCTTATTGCTGAATTGTTTGCTATGATCTTGCTATTCGTGGTTGTATTATCCTACCAAGACCTTGTTATTTTCCTTTGTTGTTATTTAGGCGTTAATGATATTCGTAAAAATATTTTAGCTATCCTGTCGTACTGTGTTCCTGCTATAATATTTTGTAACAGTTATTCCTATCATGAGTAAGTTGTACATTCAAGACTTCTACTAAGGCGCGTCTATACTGCGACGGCCCAACTTATGCACAAGCTGGCTTAAGGTGTGTTTCACTTAGGCCAGTCCCAACTCTCCTACCCCAGAATCACGGGCCGTGGTGTAGCAGGAGAAATCCAACCCCAGCAACACAAAAGGCCCAACATAAACATCTACTAAAAAATACTTATTATTTTAGATACAAAAACACACACACACACACACACACACACACACACACACACAGAGAGAGAGAGAGAGTAATTGAATTTTAAATAAGATCTTTTGATAAATTTGTTACTAGCAATGCGGAAAATATACTTAAAAATTAGTTAAACATCTATCAGATGGAAAGAGCACTAAAAAAAGATGAGATAATACATAGAAAATTAAAAGTGAAAATAATTATAATAATGTTAAAAATATAACATGTAGTATAATAGTACTTGGTTTTATAAAATGACTAAATTCATTTTCAAATGCATAGATGACTTGCATAGTTGTTTGTGCAAAAATAGTTTGTGGACACCCCCCAAAAAATTGAATTTTTGGGTTTTATTGCACATTGGGTTCTTGGCGACGTGACTCTTATGTGCTTGTGTCTCTAGAGTGGGGTGTGTATATGGGTCCCTTTTTCTTATTTTTATTTGGAGTCGCCACCAACCATTAGTTTTGTATTAGGTGTGATTGATCACCTAGAGGTCTAATTCATTTTAGGCTACCTAATTAACTAAACCAAACTTTAAGGATTTATTAATGGAGGAAAACCAAAAAGTTTCGAACCAAGGATCTTGGACTCGAAAGTTTGGTTACATGTGGGGAAGGTGTGAGGCACCTCACAGCGCCTATCTAAAGATAATACCTCATTTTAATTTATTTCAAATGAGATCTTTTTTGAAGAAATAGAATACTTGGAATTTTGATTTTTGAAAAAAGGTTTTGTAAACAATATATACATATATGTGCATGTGAGTAAATATTTACAATATAGCTAGAATGTGAATATTAATTTTGAGGAATATTTACAAGTAAGGCATGTGAGGTATTTACATAGGTAGAATGTGAGGAAGCATACAAACATGTGAGTAGATTATTTAATAGATAGATAGCATGTGAATACTAAACTACTATATAAACAAACTACAACACACACACACACACACACACAAATGAGAGAGTTAGAAGAGTAGCACCCTGTTGTCATCCAAAATTTTCTCATCTAAATATATATATATATATATATATAAAACCGAAGCTTTGCTTGCTCCACATTTTTCCACGTCAGCACAATATTAAAAAGAAAATATAATAAAACTTTTTTAAAACCCAATTCCACGTTAGCACAATATTAAAAACATAACAAAACTTTTTAAAAACCCAACTTGATGCTCTGCGTTCTACCACTATTTTATTTTTCTTTTTATTTTAGGTTTTATACTCACTCCAGAGAGACCAAATACCCTTTCTTCTTCTTTGCCGTTTTCTCTACCTCTCTCAATTCTCAAAATCCCTAAACCCTAGCCCATGGGCACTCTCTCACTCCTTCAGTGGCAAAAAGTGCCAACCTCCCACCACTGTCATATACCGCCAAAGCCGCTACCAATGCAGGTATTTGTGTTGTATTCAATATAATTTTTGTTATCTTAGATTTAGGTATTTGGATTTGGTTTGATTTTCTTTAACTTAGGTATTTTGATAAGCTTGAATCTGTGCAAAATCGAAGATATATGCTTCTTCTTCAACTCTCTCTCAGCCTCTCCATCTTTTCCCTGAAAAACACAAAACACGAACTGACCTCTAACCTCTAGGCTATTGGTGTTATATACCATAATTTTATTGCTCTTTATTTGTTTAGGTTGATTGAAATAAATAAAATTTACTGGTAATATGTTATTATGCTATAAATTGTTGTTAATTTTAGTAAATTTTATTTATTTATTGTCCTTCTTGACCCTCTGTTTAATGTGGATTTTTCCTTCCTTTCTATTTTAATTTTGTGTCAATTTACTAAATTATGTGTATTTATTAGATGGTGCATTGTTCTCCTCGATTAAGTCGCAAAGCTGAGAGTGTTATGAATTTAAAACAAAGTTATTGGTGAAGGATCTGTCAATCGCAGGCCACAAAACCTCCATAAGTTTGCATACTCTCAATTTGGCTTTCAATATTGGTCATTGTCCCTAGCAGGTGGTGCAACAAGACTTCCTTTGCATCTCTCATGCCCACATGAACCACATTGTAAGTGTCCGTGTCCTTTCTGTGTTTTTCTAACTTTCTCTTTGTTTATATTGCTTTGGTATTGAAAATTTTTTGTATACTTCATTGTGTGTGTGATAAATTACAGTGGTTAGATGTTAAATACTTAGTAACTATTTATCCATTTGTATTTTTCAAAGTTGTACTACAAGTGGTGACTGTGTTATTTGCTCCCCGAAGTGTTTGTAAAAATACCTAAACCAAACTTTCCATCACTTAGGAAGTACAAGGTAAAAAATCTAATAGAAAACTTTCCATCCTTACTGAAAGTTATTTTGAATCTTAACTTCAATGTGAAGGGTTCACTGAATTTTTACAAATAAGCTTTCACTTTGAGGAAAATATTTTCTATTAATATAGCAGTCCTATTCTTCTATTGTTGAGTGCTCTGCTTATGGGGATATTTATATTTGCTTAGGAATTTGGATTCATGGGAACTGTTTTTTGTTAAGGTGGTGCTGTCTTTGTTAGAAAAAGAGGAAAAGGAAGTTTATAAGAAGCCTAAATTTGAGATAAACAAAGGGTATTTTTTGCCCCATTGTTACTTCCCAAAAATAACTGTTTCACTTGAACTTGGGACCTATATGGCTTGAATTTTTTAACTTTGTATGTCTGAAGCAATTTAGTAATAATTTTCATTTTTTAATCCTACTTAGTTTCTGAAGATATTTTTTTTCAATATATTCTTTGTTCACCTGTATCTATTTCTTTCAAATGGTAAATGTTTCAGTGACTCTACTTCTTTACACTATCAATGTTAAAGTTGTTCTCTATATACAGGTGTTGAAGGTATCATTGTGGCTGCTGCTTCTAAAGATAACACCCTAAGGCCATGGAAGGTAAAAGGCTATTTTTCTTCAAAATATATCGAATTCTTGTGGGAAAGAGTTTCATCCATGTTTGAAGCATACTTTCTGGAATAATAATAGTAACAATAAAGAAATGAACAGATATTTTGGATAACAAATTAATTACTATCCGCAGCAGGCTTAATATAAGCATAATAAAAATTGCACCATGATATCACCAATATCCACCAAAGAAAGGGTCTAGCACTGAGTTCTAAGGCAAACATCTTAAACAAAAACATTTATTTCTTTTTTAATCACAATGATCCTCTAGGGTGTGCCAATCATAAGATAACTAATGTCTGTCTTATTTTATCTAAAGTCTGTTACTTCACTTTTTTATTCCATTGTACCTTTTCCTTTGTCTTTGTATTTTAAAAGTTTGTATGTTTTCATTATAGATAAAATTCTGTTACAAAAAATATATAACGAAAGCAGTTGATGAAGAAGAAATTAGCTTGATGAAGCAAAACAACTTTACATCAATGGGATTTGGATCTGAATCTGATGTGGTAGCTGTTCCTAATTGGTAGATTCTCCTTAAGTCTAGATTGTTTGGTTAAAATCCCAAAACAACTTTTAGTTTTTCCAATTGAATAGTGGTTAATAGATTGCTATTATA